>NC_067134.1:5271801-5431662 GCF_021347895.1 Acanthochromis polyacanthus | reverse complement strand
GCAAAATCTATCTAGAATTCTGAAACAATACCATCAACTCCAGGTGACTTATTACTCTTAAGTTGCATCATTGCATCTAATACTTGTTGTTGTGTGAGAGGGGTGTCACACATCAACCGCTCTTCCTCCGTTACAGAGTTTGTAAAATCAACACATTGAAACAGTCCATCCATTGCATCTTTGTCAAACTTTGTTTTATAAAGTGAAGAAAAGTAGCAACAGCAAAACTCAGAAATACTGCTCTTACTCTCAGTCACAACTCCATCAATGTTCAGTTGAGACATGGCATTGTACTTAGCATGAGTTTTTTCCGGTTTAAAGAAACAGGAAGTCATTTGTTCACCGTGTTCAAGCCACTTCAGTCTGGATCTACCAAAAGCAGCCTCTGCTTTAACCTTATATATATCATCTAAAGTGTTTAGAAGTTCAATTCATTTTCATTTTTCATCATGTCAGAGATTTTCTGGTGCAATGCTAGCCAAGGACATTATATCTGTGATCACTTTCTCCTCATTTTGGCGTCTAGATTTGGCTAACTCACTTCCATATCTTCTTAAAAATCCACCGATTTCAAATTTAAGGAGTTCCCAATTTTTTCCATAATTTCCTTCCTTCAGAGCATTTAACCAATAAAACTGAATAATTCTACTAAGTTCATGTTTGACATTGTCATGCCTCAATAAAGAGCTATTCATCTTCCAATCAGAGAATTGCTTGGTGTCAACCATTCCTGGAAGGAGATGTAAAATATAAGGATGGCTCTATGGTCAGTTACAGCCCGATCTCACGAGGATTCGTGAAACTGTCACTTAAGTTTTTGTTTGGGTTTTCGTGCTCACCAACACGATTTCGTCATGTTTTTCGTGTCGCTCACAACGAAATTCACACCAATGTATTTTAAGCGGGGACTTTTCGTACTCAGAACGTAACGAATGGGTATATTATATTTTTAATGTAAAAGCGTTGCGAATCCAACGCTATATTTGCATTACATCGTCCCTAACCATAACCCTAACCATAACCCAGTGGTACACTTACTAATTTGCATAGGAATTTAAATAATGTCCGAAGGCTGCAAACGCGATTATAAGAATGTCTGAAGGCTGCAAACGCGATTATACAAACACTATACACCGATGGAAAGCTTAGATTGTCATGAATCCGCCGGTATAAACCACTTTCAGATGCGATTACCGCAGCGGGTGAGAAAAACATTTCGTTGTGAGCAACACGAAAAACATTTCGTTGTGAGCGACACGAAAAACATGACAAAATCGTGTTGGTGCGCACGAAACCCAAACAAAAATTTACGTGACAGTTTCACGAATCCTCGTGAGACCGGGTTGTCAGTTAATGGGGTGGGGGTAGGACATTGATTGGAATATTGTCTTTAGAAAGTGATTTAGAGAGCAGCCAGTAATCCAGGCCAGACTGTCTGGAGACATTTTTATTACTCCAAGTATTTGGAAACTTCTCTCTCCATACATCACATAAATCATACTTGTCAATTAAAGAGTTGAACTGAACATTTGGCTGTGAGCATTTAGCTGGAGGCCATCTATCATCACCTCATTCATGACCACATTAAAATCACCTCCTACAATGAAGTAAGCCTCAGGGAATGTCTGAGTTAGAGCTGCAAGTTTACAGTCTAATGTATGAATAAGTTTATCATTTTCTGATTTAGAATTATAACCTTACAAAAGAACAATAATCATTGCTTTGCCATTCCAGTCTACTATTAAACAAATCAAATGAGCTTGACTGTCACAGAGTGCATCAATTTTCCAGGAAAACTACCCTTTAAACAGATCCCCCAGCAGAATGTTCTGTTCATGTCATCACCACATGTCGTTTCCCATTGATTTTTCCACAAGTTTACATCTTTAATAAGTGAGTGTGATTCTTGAAAAAAACCAAATCAGTTTTCAGCTGTTTAACATTAAAAATAAAGCTTTACGCTTTACATTATTCCTCAGTCCCCTAGCATTGAGTGAGACAAGTGAAAAAGACATAAAAAAGAACAAATAAAAAAAAACCTTTCTAACCTTCTAGCTATGTATATTCTGGCACACACACAAAAAGGAAAGGCAGCTCAGCGACACCTATAACCTGATGTTCTAGTTCATTAAATGAGATTTTCCAAAAGGATTTAAGGCAATGGCTAGCATAGAGTGATATCACTGAAAAAAGAGGAAAAAGAAAAGAAAAAAGTTCTGTTTTGCTGCACAATTGTACAAAATGATTTAAAGTTCTACAGTCAGTCATGGCACCAGTGAAGTTTGTATCAGTCTGGGAGAATGATGTCACCTCTATGAACGCTCTGGTCCTTTATCAGTGGAACAGTGTGAGAGCCATGTAACGTCCATGTGTGCTGCTGAAAGAGTCTCTGCTGCTTGACCGTCCTCCTCCTTTCAGGGTGACGCCTGCTGGAGACCGATGGTTGACACCAGGTCTGAGGAAGTGTAAGTGTGTTTTAATGGATTGATGGAAACAAAGCAGCACATTCAAGCATCTTCAAAGTGTCACATCTCTGAGATCATCATCAAAGCTTTAATACTGATCACATGATCCATCAATAACTGCAGCTGTGTTGTGTTTGTTCTCTCCATCAGATTCCTGTCAACTCACAGTCGACACAAACACAGTACACAGAAACCTCAAACTGTCTGACAACAACAGGAAGGTGACACATGTGATGGAGGATCAGTCGTATCCTGATCATCCAGACAGGTTTGAATTCTTGGAAACAGCTGCTGTGTGGAACTGGTCTGACTGGTCGCTGTTACTGGGAGATGGAGTGGAGAGGAGGGGTTGACATATCAGTGAGTTACAGAGGAATCGGAAGGAAAGGAGGCAGTGATGACTATGTGTTTGGACGTAATGATCAGTCCTGGTGTCTGATCTGCTCTGATGGTGATATTTACTCTGTACATGGTGGTTACTATGTCAGACACAATAACATTCAAACATCCATCAGTTCCTCATCAGACTCTCACAGAGTTTCAGTTTATGTGGACGTTCCTGCTGGAACTCTGTCCTTCTACAGAGTCTCCTCTGACTCTCTGATCCACCTCCACACCTTCAACACCACATTCACTGAAACTCTCTATCCTGGTTTTGGGTTCTGGTATTCTGGTTCCTCCTCAGTGTCTCTGTGCTGAGTTGAGTCTCCAGAGTCTCCTCCTGGTAGAGAAACAGTGTTGAACAGATAGCTGAGTCTCTCCATGACTCTGTCCCTCACAAACATGTTTTCACATTCATGGATTAAATGTGTTTCTTTGTCAAATCCTTCTAAATGATTCCTTGTAAACTTGTTCCTCTTCAAAGATGGAAGTTGTGATTATTCCAGGAGCCAAATGTGGTGTTTGCGTCTTTTTCCAGTCAAATGTTGAGAGTGAAAATCAGGATGTGGTGTTCCTCTGACGCTCACTTGAACTAAAAGCATTTGAGCTGCACAAAGTGTGAAATGAGAGAGGAAGCAGTGAATCTCCAAACTGCTGACAGACTTTCACACATTATTGTCCAGTGAAAATCAGCTTTTGTGCAGCCACACTTGATCCTGATTTGAGTCTTTAAGTCCTGTTCTAGTGATGAAATGAGAACTTCCTTCATCTGTATCACTCTTTCCAAAGTATTCTGTGCTCTTCGGTGGTTTGTGGTAAATTCATCCTGAAATCCTTCCATTTCTGTCCTCAATATTCTACCAAATATGAAAGATTCCTTTGGAAGCAGATCTTCAAGGATTTTAGATTTGATTTCCAACAGTCAGAATGTTAGAAGTTTCCCTGTTGATCATATTTTACTGATAGTTTCTCCCAAATGTTTCAGCTCATTTTTACTGGAATATTCTGAAGTAAAGTTTGTGTTTTCTGGTGAATGGATCAGATCTCACATTTAGTTTCAATCAAACCCTGAGGCTTCTGGAAAATACACACAGCTTTAAAATAATGTTGGATCATCTGCTGACTGTGTCGTTATTAAATGCTTTTAGAGTTTCATTATTTTAACCCTTGTGTCATTTTAAAGTTTGAAAATGTGGAAAATAATAAATATTTTCACAGTGAAACTTCTGATGTCCACATTTGAACATTTTTGGGACATTTTTGAACATTTTTTAGTGGAAAAAGAAGAAATGTTTCTAAAGAACATTCACATAAAAATCAACCAAAATCCAGTAAATTCTCTGGATTTTGGTTGATTTTTATGTGAATGTTCTTAAAGAAAATATCAGAAGTTTTACTGAAAAATATGGAATCACTTTAGATATTTTTATGATTTTTTGGAAAATTCTTACTCATTTTTTGAACATATTTACAAGAATTTTCTTGCCAAATTAGGGGGATTTTGTTTTTGTTTTTTTAAATAAAACTTTTAAGGAATTATTGGAATTTTCTTCCTGAAGGTTTTTGCACATTTCCATAAATTTGGTGAATTTTTTTGCTGAATTTCTGGATTTTTTTCCTGTTCTTTGGTGGCGTAAATGAAGCCAACAGGAGGGTTGATATCCAGAGCTAATAATAAACAGCAGAGGACTGATGGGTCTCCTTGGTGTTTGCTCCTGTTAACATCTCATCTTCTAGTAGTTCCACATTGAAGGAATTCTGCTGGACAACATTGAGAGCATATGAATGAATTTTCCATCCAAAATAATGCAGTGAATGTCAAATAAAGTGGTGTTGAAGCTTGTCAGAAGCTTTCAATGAATGTAGAAAGAGTGTAAAAGCAGCATCCTCTACCAAATGAGCACAATCCATCAATCATCATCAAAGTGTCCAAATTCCAGAGAAGACATGAACTGCAGATTGTAAATGAGTCAAAGTATCAATTTAAAATCATTTCTAGACCATGATCACAAAGTCAAATACTAGATTGTTCTTTTGTCCTTTTCTGTCTCATTTTCACAATATTTTGTCTGGTTTTGTCTCATTTTTTGTCTTTTCTAATCTGACTTTTGTGGTTTTGATCCTGTAGTAAAAAGCGGTCCGGCCCACTTGAGATCAAACTGGGCTAAATGTGGAACCTGAACTAAAATGAGTGTGACTCCCTGATTGAAAGCTTCTTTGAATGCTTCAAACAGTCATTCTCTAATATCAGCCCAGAAAAACGGATCAAAGTTGGTTGTAAGTCCATCTGGAGCCGCTGATTTCCCCAAAGACATTTTCATTCCAGCTCTATCAATCTCTCCAAACACGTGCTTTTAAAGTCAGTCTGAGGAAGAAATGCTTTGACTTTTGAAAGAAAAAGCTGCTGAATGTAAATGCTGATAGAATCTAAATCTTTCATCTGCTCTTTCTTCTGGATTGCTCCCAGTTTGATCATCAACATTTAGAGGCTGATTGCATTTCTCTCTAATCCACTGAAATAGGAACTGTTTTTCTCCCCATCTTCCATCCATTTAGCTCTGGATGCTAGAAATGCACCTGGTGCTTTATTCCAATCCAATTCATCTCCTTTAGATTGGAACCCAATCACTTCTTCTTTCTTCCTATCAGAGAACACATTCATTTTACAACACTCATTCATATCATTCATCAACTGTCTTTCTCATTCTTTGGCTTTCTGACACATTCTTTGACCACAATCTACTGAGTTTTCTCTCACTTTATGTTGGAAAAATTCACATTTACTTCCAGAAGAACCAACGCCATCGTCTGACTTTAACCCTCCTGTTGTCTTCATTCACCAAAAATATTGTTTCCTGCTCTGAAAAAATACAAAAAATCAGCAAAGAATTCACCAAATTTATGAAAATGTGTAAAAACCTTCAGGGAGAAAATTCCAATAATTCCTTCAAAGTTTTATTTTAAAAAACAAAACAAAATCCCCCAAATTTGGCAAAAGAAATTCTTGTAAATATTTTCAAAAAATGAGTAAAAATCTTCCAAAAAATCCTAAAAATATCTAAAGTGATTCCATATTTATCAGAAAAACTTCTGATATTTTCTTTAAGAACATTCACATAAAAATCAACCAAAATCCAGAGAAATTACTGGATTTTGGTTGATTTTTATGTGAAAGTTCTAATTTTTTCCATTTTTTCCACTCAAAAATGTTCAAAAATTCCCCAAAAATGTTAAAATGTGGACATCAGAAGTTTCACTGTGAAAATATTTATTTTTTTCTCTACATTTTCAAACTTTTGAACGGATCAATCTGAGCCTCAGGATGACACGAGGGTGAACTGAAGATCAGATTTTTCTCTCCATACTACAGTCCTGCTCATCTTTTCAGAAACCAGAGTTGAATTTCCAGTATTTCTGTCTAAATGTTCTTCCTGTTTCAGGCATAAATGGAACAGTAATTCCACAGGGATCAGTAGTAGGAGCCGCTCACATTTCAGTCTGACAGACACATTTGAACATTTCTAGAGTTGTCAGCCACAGATCTGTTCTTCATTTACAGCTTCCATGAGGCCTGATCCATGAAAACTGTCTGAAATGAGGATCATTATGTCTCCATTTGTGCCAAATGTTTTGATGTTTTGATTGTATTTGTGCTCCACATATTTGGTAGGGAGTCTATCCAACCATTGGTCAGGAACACAATTCACTAAAATATGACCAGTTGGTGTTTGCTTCTAAATTCTCTTCTGATAGAGTTTCTTGTTGGTGTCATTTCTCAGTCAGCGTCTTCACTTCTTTCTGCACTTTTCCCACCTGTTCTTCCAGCTCCACTCTTTTCTTCTTGTATTCGGTAACCTCCTCTCTCATCACTGCTACCAGGCTGCACTTTTCCTCCATTTTTCTGCTCAGCTCTTCCATGTGTTTTTCCTGGATATCAAAGCTGTCTGTGAGCAGATTGACAGCTTCTAGGATTTTCTTCCTGGTACCAATGAGTAGTGGTGATCCAAACATCCACAAAGGAAGAGAAAATGAGTCTCCTTTCTGTTCAAAGTCCTACACTTCATTTATTTAGACTAAACTTCAGATGAAACAAACTATGAGGGAACGTTTGAAGATTTCAGGAAAGTGTTGCTGCTCAGAGCTCCATCTTAATGGAAGTCTCTCTGATCCAACTAACAAGTCAGGACTCTCTGGGATTCAATCTGGGAAAAGTCATGTTGTTGATCCACCACTAGATGGCAGCAGAGACTCACACACAAACCTCTGTCCCTGCAACCATCAGTAATCAATAACAATACTGATACATCATCAACAAATAAACCAAGATTAACAATATTTGTGATAGTTTTGAGTCATATTTTTGTAATCTTTCATATTTGTTGCGGTTATGAGGCATAGTTCGGTCATTTTTTTAAATCTTTGTGGTAGTTTTATCTCATATTTTGGTCATTTTATCCATATTTGTGGTAGTTCTGTCTCATATGTCGGTCATTTTATGCAGATTTCTGGTCGCTTTATCCATTTCTTGGTCATTTATTCCTATTTGTGATCGTTTTAATACTAATATTTAAATGAATCTGATTATTCTCCATCATTTCTAACACTGTTGGCTCTAAACCTTCATATTTCTACATGTTAGTTTCCCTCTGTGATCAGTAATACTGGAGGGTCTGAACCTCAGAATTTAAACCTGTCCTTTAAGGCACATATTCAATACACTGTAAAGAGACTGAAGCTTTTACTTGGATTTTATTTTAGAAATAAGTCTTGCTTTTCCTTCAGAGTGAAACAGAAACTGGTAGAGTCAACTTTTCTTCCGATAAATGATTATGGTGAAGTGTTGTATATGAATGCCTCCGATCAATGCCTCCACATGCTGGATTGTGTGTATCATGGTGCTCTGAGGTTTACGACAAACTGTGGAGTTTCAACTCATCATTGTGTCTGATACGGTAAAGTAAATTGGCCTTCATTATATGTGCGCCGGCTTGGCCATTGGTCTGTGCTGATTTACAAGGCCATTCTTCAGATGACTCCATCTTATTTATCACTTCTTTTAATTCCATCTAATAGGTCCTACAGTCTCCGATCTCAGGACTTTTTACATTTTACTCTTCCTAAGGTCAGAACAGAAATGGAGAAGAAAGTTTTTAGATTTTCTGCTCCAAGTACATGGAACACTTTGCAATCAGAGCTCAAACTCCAAAGTTTGGTATCTCTGAATGTTTTTAAGTCTATGATAAACTCCATCACACCCAGGCTTCAGGAGTGCAAATGTCCAATTTAACTGAAGTGTTTGACTAATCCTTTTGAACTCTTTTAACCAAATTTTTTAAAATCCAATTGTAAATTGTATGTCATTTGTATTTTTAACTGTATTTGTAACGTGTTGAAACTTTATGTGCTGCCAATCTTGGCCAGGTCTCTCTTGTAAAAGAGATCTTGGATCTCAATGGGAACAACCTGGTTAAATAAAGGTTATAATAATAATAATTACAATAATAATAATAAACTGCTTCATTTCATTTGTCAAACCAATCTGATTTATCTGCAGGAAAAACTGATTTCAAGAAAAAGGACATTTCTAAGTGACCTCAAACTTTTGAACAGTAGTGCATATTTATATAATGTCATATTTTTTAAAATTAGACATGTAAGATGAAATAATATTGATGATAGCTTGTGTCCTTGTTTCTCTTTTAGCACACATCACACAGTATTACAATGAATAAGAACATTCAATCATCAAATACAATCATTTTCATAACAAGCTGCTGTGGAGGCAAAACCTTTTTGTTCTTTGCAATAAATCTTTTGTTCTTTTATTCAGAACTCTGAAGGTACAGGTGACACAGAGTGCAAAGCAGTCTATGTGTCAAGTCAAACTGGAAGGAGCTGAAAACTCAAAGGAGAAGCATTTACGCACAGGTCCTACACTCAGCTGGGACGGAACCAACTGCGGCTGCAAGTTTGCCACCGGCGGGATACAAGGGGACACACGCAGCACTGAGGAGGAAGTGAGACGAAGTGACCGCGTTCAAACAAAGTGTCCGTGAGTTTCTGTTGGGAAAGCATCAAGATCTGCGGCAAACTGTGCAGGATTGCGTTCATCTCCAAAATCCGGGTTGCAGCCGGTAAGAGCAGAATTCTGGAGACTCTAAAAGACTGTTTAAGCTGCCGATGTGTGCCACTGCAGTATGTGTTAGCATTAGCATTAGCCACGGAGATCGGCGTCAGCCACGAGCGGCTTACTGTCAACTTACCAATAATTGCCGTGTGTTTTGTCATTATTCAGTTGAAAATAAGATTGCAGGCTAATTGGTGCTAATTAGAGGGTTCCAGCTAAGACCAGTGAATTCATCCTGTTTGTAATGGTGGGTTTTTATGTATTTATGGGTAGTGCTAGCATGTCGTCATTTGTTACGGTCACGTACTACAAAATGGCTACCGGTTGGCAAGAACCAGCATTAGCATAACGGCTTGCAACGATAACAGTATCGTGTTTGGAGCAAATACGTAAATTTATTGCTTTTCGTGAATGAAAATGCACATATATTTACCACAATGGTAATATCATGTGTAGTTGTTGGTTGTACTAAGCGTTTTAAGAGAGGATCAGGCTTGAAATTTCACCGGATACCGATTTCAGGAGAGAGAAGATGGCAGCCGGAAAAAGTGGACCCCAGTAAGCAGCAGATATCGTGTTTGTGGCTCCCACTTTTCTTCAGGTAAACTATTCAACAGTTTAGCATCTTTAGTATGTCCTACTTTGAACATATTTACCAAAAGATATTGATTTAGTGTTGCATCCTTCGCGTGAAGCGATCTCTACACTTTGGGTTTGGGTCAGTGTTGTCATGTGTTACCGATCGCTTTTTAGGCGATGAAAGTATACTAAAGTCTAATGAAGCATATTCAATAACGTCTCCTTAAGCCAGCAGCCTCATATTTGTAACCATATTTGTTTCTGTATGCGTCTAGCGATCGTTTTTTAGAATTGTCCTATTTTCGATCACCAATGCTGTGGGTCTGTTACTGTTACATAGAAGCCATACTGCAGATACAAAATACAGCAACTTCTTGACGTTTCTTTGACAGCTTGTTGAAGATTAACAGGGTGAACTGCCCAGGGGTGTCAATCAGGTAAAAATAAGTGTCGGTGAAGGTAATGTCCGGCCACAATGACGGATCTTCAACCCACCCAGTCTTCAAATTGTAGGGATCTGGCAAGGTTTTACCGTTTCCCTGATATCTCAGCTTACTCACATATCTTTGTCGGGCCTCAGGTGATAAGGATTGAGCATAGTCGGACAATTCCATGGAAGGATAGCTCGCATTGCTATCGTCAGCCATTGTTCCTCTGGTTCCTTTTGCCAACCGGCGTGGGAATCATGTGACTTCGTGACGTCACTGTTTGTAAACACTGGCACTCCCCATTGGATCTGGAAAGGATTGCACTTTAAAATCACTTTATGCACTTTAAATAATTTTAAAACCATGAAGTAAATGTATAAAATGCTTAAAACATTTTTTGATAAAAATGCTCAGAGTAATTTGTTAAACTGTGATTTAAAAATAACTCTTTAAAATGCAGATAAATTCATGTGTGGTAAAGTATTGGGTTGAATATTGCTCATGCCATGATTTGTCGCTTCAGTTTATGTGGTGTTGAGGTTGACAAACATAAATTGAGTGGAGTAGCATTTGCCAATGTGGTGAAAATGTCCATGAGGAATGGTTGTTACTATTTGCTGAATGCAGTAATGCCAACATTGTCCTTTAGTGTTCTGTTTAAAGGTTTTTCACCTTAATCTATCAACTAAACGTATGGACTTATGGAAGTTTCCACCTCTGTATCTCATGAATTTGCGACCACTGCAAAATAAAAGAGGGAAAAGAAAGAAAGCAACTGTCTGATTGATGAGTGGAGTCCTGCTCAAACCCTGGGTAGATGAAACATCCTTTTTCAAGTGGGGAAACTGCACAAACTGTGAGAAAAATCATCACTGAGAATCACCTGTCATTGAAAGTGGGAGGACACTTGACACTATGGGAGAGTGCAAAGAACAGAGAGTGAGAGCTGCCTTTAAACAGAACACTGAGCAGTAAAATACATTCACTAACTTACAGCATGAACAGTTTTCTACCAGCAGTCCTGTCTTGAATCACCTGCAGTAGCATCTTTATTTTCTCTTTATTCTCTTTTTCCATGTCTGTTTTCTGTCTATGTTCCTTATTTTTAACAGTTTAAGTTCATTTGTATCAGTTTTAGGTGAAACTGAAAAGAGCTAAAAGTGAACTATTGAGTTGAAATGTGTCCTCTGTGTTGGCTGATGAACATATGGGACACTCTGACACTTGTGTATAGAGTGGTATCCTAATGAAGATGTGTTTGATGTGACAGGTGATTGGCAGGAGGAGGAGAGTCTGACGGAGGAGCAGAGGAATGTTGGCAGCCATTTAGTCTGAGCTCAACAACGGAGGAAACATGGATTCTTCACAAAAAGTGAGAAACATACCACTGTAACATTATTATCATTCATTTGTTGTTTAAAATGTCTAAAGTTGCTCCAGTTGGTTAGATGGGACAACCAAAGCCAGGTGACGTTGGCTGGAGAGATGTAGCTCTGCAGAAGCAGCTGTACTGAGGATATAATGGTGGACTGCTAGGAAGCTGCTTGTTTTTTGTTTGAGGCTGAACTAGCTGCTGATCATACTTTCTGAAAATGTCTTACATGGTGATGAAGATAAGTAACAGAAGAAAAGTCTTGTTTTTCAAGCAAGTTGTTCAGGAAGGTAAAGAGCAGCATTTTCTTTGGTAGAGAATAATACTTTTGAGCATTGTGAGTTTACCAGCCTTTTCCTTCTCAAGAAATTCAGACAGTTGAACCCAGAAGTTTCAGGTTTCAAGCATTTTCTTTTTAAAATATTCTTTTAGACTGTCCCTGAGGTTTAATATCAAAATATTAGACATACTGAATGTCTGTAACCAAACATGTAACTTAAGGTTTACCAATTTCTAAACCTTCTTCAATAGCAGTTTTTCCACAACATAAAACCAAAACAAAGGTAACAACCCTGCAAACCTGCAGTGAAAAGATACATTAACCATTAATCTGCCCTCCAAATGGCACATCAGGGCTAACCAGGTAGATTATATTTAGAACAAGGCAGACTTTACATGTAACAGGTGTCTGTGTCCAAATAAGAGACAGAGCTGACAGACGGAGAGACAGAGAAAGCAGACAGACGGAGAGAGAGAGAGAGAGACAGACAGAATGTGTGTTCAGTAAAAATGACTGCATGTTCACCGCATAGTGTAGCTGCTCTTTTGCGACGCGTGTCGGCTAAACATGCTCCTTATATGAGGCCACGGGTGTCCCCTCTCCTCCTCCCCCGCAGTGCACACCGTTGTTGCCTCTGCCATTTTTCGTGTGCTCCTCCTCTGTCCATCAGCTGGTCTGTGTGCGCTACAGATATGAGCCCGGCAGCTACGCAGTTGTGCGGTCATGTGACTGAATGACGGCCTCCGATTGGTGAAATACAGTCATGTGGTAGAACTTTTTGCGGAAGTGTGTATCTAGCAAAACAAAAAAGTATATGCGTTATCACTTGGATAACAAGAGAAGTAAGGAGCCGTGAAGTGCAATGTAGCGGAGTAGGAGTTGAGTTTCATATCCACAAACATACTCAAGTAAAAGTAAAAAGTATTGTGCTTTAAATTTACTCATAAAAGTACAATTTATCAAAAAAACTACTCAAGTAAATGTAACGGAGTAAATGTAACTCGTTACTACCCACCTCTGATTACGACCACCACTATTGCTATTATTCTCTCTATTGCTATTACTATTATTACTGGTATTATCACTATTATTATAATTATTATTACCATATTATACTAGTATTATGAATATTATTGTAGTTACTAGATTATATACCACTGTAGTTAATATATGCTATAGTTTTTGTCCCCACTCTATCTGCTGATTACCATTACCCATGTAATGACCTCTATTGTTGTTTTCATATCATTACAATTTATACAGTTTCATTTATCATTTATTATTGTTTTTTCTTTTCCTTTTTTTACTATTTATTTATTCTCTTCTGTTTCAACATCCTATGTTTTAACAGCAATGTTGGTATATGTAATTACATTTATCACACACACACACACACACACACACACACACACGATCATGCAGTCATACCTCATACATAACAGCCCCAAAACTCCAGCAATCATCTGTCTGAAGCGTTGGTAATTCTGTCCTTTGTTTTCTTGTATCTTGCCCCCTGTATGTCTTTGTACTGTATAAATGTAAAATAAATTTTAAAAAAAAGACCTACTGTACAGAAAGAAAACAGTCTTCAGAGAAGGAAATGCACTAAATCTGTATAACCGACAGAAGGAAATAAAGTAGGAGATCAGGACCCACAAAAGACAATACAAAGACAAACTTGAGTCTCAGCTCAAAATGAACAACCTCAGTTCAGTCTGGGACGGCATGAATCTGATCACTGGGACTAATTAATGTGTCAATGAGAGAGTTCAGCTCAGCGGTTATAATTCTGATTTAGAGCTGGCTAAAAGTCTAAACAGTTTTTATGTCAGGTTTGACTTCAATGATTTTAGGGCTAAACATGCTGAGACTAAAAACTGTCTCATGTCAGCGTCTCCACAGAATCCCTTTCTTGATGTGGGCAATGTAATCTGGTGTCTCAAACAGTGCAGACCAAAGAAAAGTCCTCGACCTGATTACATCGGTGGCCGTTTATTGAAAACTTTTACTATGTCTGACTAAATGACCAAGATTGCTGCCGATGTCCCTGTCTGTCTTATGTTTTGTTTGATTTTTCTTTAAATGACTTTTATTTTGCTTGTAATTGTTTTACTGTTTTTTTTTTTTTTTTACATTTTTGAAGCGTTTCCTTAAATTGTTGCTATTCCTTTAACTGTTTTACTGTTTTGTTGCTTTTGTTGTTTGATGGTGAACGCTTGTGTAACTGCTGCACAACAAATTGCCCGGGTCGTTGGGGTCAAATCCAGAATTCAGTGGCAGAATTACAGATCTTTTCTGGACTGGTATCAACATCTGGTCCCCTAGGAGAAACTAGAAAGTGTTGGTGGTCTGAATTGACCCTGCTGCCATTAAGACCTAAATCTGGACATTGATGTTGTATGCTTTTCATATTGTACATTTCTCCAGTAATGTAACTTAACGGAAAGTCTGGGGATCAAGAGATCCTGGTGGTACAATCCCATCAGTCCCAGCTCTGCTTTGCTTTTAACGGTGATGGACAGATTTTACTACCCAATATTCTAAAACTACCGTGCAGAAAGCTGAAAACTATCGGCCTGTGAAAATAGTTTTGTTGACATTGTGAGTGTGCTGTTGACACATTTCTAGGTTTCTAATGACAAAGCTGCTAGCATGTCTGCAGATTCTTGATCTTGTTTCAGCCTCATGTCCAACTACATGGAATTAGGGCTGAACGATTTCAGGAAAAAATCTGATCACGATTTTTCCAGCAGATATTGCGATTTTAATTCGATTTGCGATTTTCTTCAAATTATGCTTCAATGCATTATTCACAATGTGTAAAGTAATACCAACAAGTATGACAAAAAAATGACAATAACACTTGCTTCCTTGACATCTCTACATCACTCTTTACAGATTTTTGGTCAAGAAAACCAGCATGTCAACCTTTGATGGTTTCAGACATGAGCGTTGACATGTGACAATATTGCCACTAGCACTAAACAGCCTCTCTGACGGCGAACTGGTGGCTGGTATGCACAGGAATTTACGAGCCAGTTTGCACAGCCATGGAAAATTAACATTGTGCATTCTCCACCAGACCAGTGGATCTTCTTCTCCATCGATAGTTGGAGTCATCAGGTAGTTGTCCAGTTCAGCTTTAATGGCATCCTCCAACTGCAAAGTGGAAGATGGAGGGACAGCCTTGCTCTTGAAGAAGCTGCTAAGTGACCGCTTTCCCTTTCCTTTGGTGAATGGCGCTGCCTCTGTTGCACCCTGGGACATGGCATCTGTGGTGCTGACACGAGCCCTCTTTTCCTGCAAAACACAGAGAAAGTGTTGTCAGAGTTTTGCAGTCTGATGTGATTATTGACAACTTGATATGGTATCTAAACAGAAAAATGCCAATCAGTGTAATAAAAATGTCACTTGTCTTGATGTGACATTTTGTATCACTAAACTACACAGGGAAAAACAAGTTACCTTTCGTGCCACCTCTTCCATTTCAGTCTTCACTCTGTCTTTGATCTTTGGGACATTCTCTGCTCTTATGTAGTCAGTCTTGAATCTAGGATTAAGGAACAAAGTAATGTCCAGTAGCTCCTGTGTGGCTGGGTCGCTGTATTTATCTTCAGTGTAAGCAAGAGCGCTTGACTTTATTTCCTTGGTAAGATCAGTGTCCTCATCCTTTTCAGTCAGGATTGATGTTCTCAGGAGATGGAGGACTGGCTTCAGGTACGACACGCTTACATAGGCTTCACCAGACAGAGCATCTGTGAACTCCTGAAGAGGACCAAGGGCACTGTTTATTGATTCAAGGACATCTATGTCCTGCCAAGTGGGGACCAGGTGACGCATCTTCTTGTCTTCAGTCAGAACCTGAGACAATGCCTTGCTCTGCTCCAACACCCTCCCAATCATTTTTTGCCTTGAACCCCATCTTGTTGGCCACGCTGTAATCAGTGAGTGCTCAGGTAAATTTAATTCTTGCTGTGCCTTTTTCAACGCTGTCTTCTTTTTCCAGCTATGAGAGAAGACACCAACCATCTGTTTGCAAAGTCCTGTTGCTCGTTTAACTCTTGCATCATCTTTAACAGCATTTTCTGGACAAACAACAAAAAGAACAAAAACAGCAAATGAGTATTACAGGTTGCAGATGAAATGATAATGATGGTAAATTTTCCAAGGCAGATTTTCTAGCAAAAGAACAAAGTAAATCCAAGAAAATCATATTATAGACAACAGTACGGAAATTAATAATTAAAAACACATAACCCATTTATAAATCAATGTTAATTTGTGTAGTGCCAGTTCATAACAACTGTTATCTTGAGGCACTTTACAACAGAGCAGGCTAAGGACAAATTCTTCATTTTATAGATGCACAGGTAAGCATACAAATACATATGTTTGTATATATGCATACATACATTCAAGAATGTATCCATCCAGACACAGACAAAGGGACTAAAATTGCATTTGTCTCTGTAGAAAATAGATTCAATTAATCTTTATACAGCCCCCTATTTGTTGAAAATAAATTTATTAAAGCTAAGCCTCTTTTAATTTTTAAGAGCATCCTTGTGTCTATTTTGTTGTGAAGATAGTTCTAATGAAAGCACAATCAATACAACCAAGGATACAGAGATCAATCTAATATTTAAATTAATGCTAATAAAATATACTCACACGCAAAAGAAACGCAAGTTTCTTTTACCCGATGAAAAATTAAATTTGGTTTCCCAAAACAAAAATGCATTTGGTACTTTGTGGTGCATGGTGTGTTCTTAACATTTTCTGTTGCGTTTTGTAAGGTTGGTGAAACGGAAAACGAATCGTTGCAATACACCAATGCATTGATGATGTGGAAATGATTCACACTTTGCACGTGCAATTGAATATGCACGATTTATCGACACCTTCAGTGGGTATAAATTTCATTCAAGATCATAGGCATTTCACTTGCTGTTTAACTATGCCACGCTTAAACCAAATTTAGAAGAACCAAGCCATCGGACGTCTGCAAGCTGGAGAGTCTGTCCGCTTCGGGGAAGGTCATCGGTGCTCTGTGTGGTGTTGTATCGACGCTGGAGACGGTAAATGGTGGTGATGTTGACATTAAAGTGACGGGCAATGTCTCAGACAGACTCTCCAGCTTGCAGACGTCTGATGGCTTGGTTCCTCTCAATTTGGTTTAAGCGTGGCATAGTTAAACAGCAAGTGAAATGCCTATGATCTTGAATGAAATTTATACCCACTGAAGGTGTCGATAAATCGTGCATATTCAATTGCACGTGCAAAGTGTGAATCATGTCCACATCATCAATGCATTGGTGTATTGCGACGATTCGTTTTCCGTTTTCACACCAACCTTACAAAACGCAACAGAAAATGTTAAGAACACACCATGCACCACAAAGTACCAAATGCATTTTTGTTTTGGGAAACCAAATTTAATTTTTCATCGGGTAAAAGAAACTTGCGTTTCTTTTGCGTGTGAGTATATTTAATCTGACTGATACTGATTAATATAGCAGCCTCGATGTGAACTCTGCCATAACGTTTCTAAAGGTAGGATGCTATGTTTGTTATTTTTCATCTTATACTAAGGAAAAATAACCTCTTACAATTATTAATTATTCAGACAAGGCATTTGTAAGGGCTTCAAAGAAAAACTTTAAGCGGTAAACTACTGAACTGACTACACTTTTTGTTTTGATTTAAAGTACTTTGAGCTGCAATCTAATTTGTATGAACTGTGCTATAAACAAACATTGATTGATTGATATGCTGAAGACAGTTAAAAAAAAAAACATCACATTAAATCCGTATAAATAAATCAATAAACACCCCCCCCACACACACACACACACACCTACTCACCAATTGCAAGATGCAGCCTGTGTCCAAAACATTGAAGTCTGGTCCATTTATTAAGTTCCACCGCTTTGATGATGATTGTGGCATTGTCTGTGGTGACGCACGTAAGGACAGACACTCTCAGTCCCAGGGCAATATTCTCTCCGGTGTGGTCTGTGGGAAAGTATCCCGTCTGCAGGCAGTGACTTTTCAACTCGAACTTGTCATTTACGAAATGCACAGTCAAACTCAGAAACGGTTCGGTCGTTCTGCTTGACCACATATCTGTAGTTGAGGCGAAATACTCCACGTTTTGCAGCTCTGCGTCCACTTTCTCTTTACACTCTGTGTACAGCTGTGGGATGGCAACCCGGTTGAAGTAGCTGCGGGAGGGGATCACATACTTTCTGTCCAGTGTGCGGAGGAGGTTTTTAAATCCGTCTTTGGTGACTGTGTTAACAGGCACCATATCTTTGGCGATGTAGTGTGTTATGGCGGTCTTTATCTCCCGCTGCCTTTCACTGTTCTTCTCATAGGGAGTTACACTGGCAAAGGATGCTGTAATTGTAGTCTGTTCGCTGCAGTGGGCTTGAGAATCACTTTCGCCAGACTTCTCACTAGACTTTTTCGTCATGCACTCCTCATGCAAATGTCGGTGATGATTTTTCAAGTGCCGATATAAGTTGGTCGTGTTTCCGCCTGATGTGGCAACTTTAGAGCGGCAAACTTTGCGCAGTAACCTGTTTCTGGTGAATGTCTGCAGCCTCGTAACCGAAATAACTCCCAAATGACCGCTGTGCCGCTTTTCTTGGGGATTAACTCCGCTTCTGGTTCCGCTGACGCCATTTCAAAACACGAGGAGCAGGTTAATACTGATTGGTTAGCGTGACCTGTCCACGAGGAGCATGTCGCTTCTGATTGGTCGCTTGGCCGTAGGGGCATGTGCCGCAAAATAGTCAACACAACAGATCCTGGGTCAGTCAGGGGGCACTGCAAAAAAAAACGGCGCTTTGACGATCACATGATCGCGCTTTTCAGAAATTGCGGTTTTGATCAGAAACGATAAATCGTTCAGCCCGACATGGAATTGAGACTTTAGGTCAAATTTTTTTCATGATTGCTCTTCCATCACTGCCTCTGTTTTTATCTTTGTCTTTGCTACAGAAATGTAAACACAGCAATGGAGTGAGATGTCGGACCCTGAGGAGGATAAGGATGGTTCGGCAACAACAGCAAAAAGAGATGAATCACTCAGTTGTGAGCAATGTGGCAAGACTTTTATCACAGCAACAAAGCTCAGAATTCACAAACGTATTCACACTGTGACAAACCATTCAGCTGTGATCAGTGTGGAAAGGCTTTTACTCCAAGATATCTAACACATCAACTCATTCACAGTGGAGTTAAACCATTCAGCTGTGATCAGTGTGGAAAGGCTTTTACTCACAAGAGTCACTTAAAAAGCCATCAACTCATTCACAGTGGAGTTAAACCATTCAACTGTGATCAGTGTGGAAAGCTTTTACTCACAAGAGTCACTTAAAAGCCATCAACTCATTCACAGTGGAGTTAAACCATTCAGCTGTGATCAGTGTGGAAAGCTTTTACTCAGAAGAGTACTCTAAAAGACATCAACTCATTCACAGTGGAGTTAAACCATTCAGCTGTGATCAGTGTGGAAAGGCTTTTACTCACAGAATAGTCTAACACATCATCAACTCATTCACAGTGGAGTTAAACCATTAACTGTGATCAGTGTGGAAAGGCTTTTACTCACAAGAGTACTCTAGCAAGTCATCAACTCATTCACAGTGGAGTTAAACCATTCAGCTGTGATCAGTGTGGAAAGGCTTTTACTCAGAAGAGTAATCTAGCAAAACATCAACTCATTCACAGGAGTGAAATTGTTCAGCTGTGATCAGTGTGGAAAGGCTTTTACTCAGAAGTGTCTTAAAACATCAACTCATTCACAGTGGAGTGAAACCATTCAACTGTGATCAGTGTGGAAAGGCTTTTACTCACAAGAGTACTCTAGCAAGTCATCAACTCATTCACAGTGGAGTTAAACCATTCAACTGATCAGTGTGGAAAGGCTTTTACGAAGCAGAGTAATCTAGCCAAATCATCAAACTCATTCACAGTGGAGTGAAATTGTTCAGCTGTGATCAGTGTGGAAAAGGCTTTTACTCGGACAGTTTTCAGCTTAAAAAGTCATCAAACTCATTCACAGTGGAGTGAACCATTTAACTGTGATCGAGTTGTTGATACCTGTTACTCAACATGAAGCAGTTTGTTCGGATCCATGCAATGCCCCATTCTGTAGAAAAGCGGTACCGGACTGTTACATTCCTGTGAAAAAACTTTTCCAACTACCAACACAGCTTAAAATAGTCACCTAGCGCATCCACACTGGGACATGATGTGCACGTATGTGATCACTGTGGCAAACTATTTGTACGATACTCACAGTTAAAAGCTCATGAAGTGACCCACACTGGGGTTAAACCATACATTTGTGACCAGTGTGGGAAACGCTACAGCTACATTGGAAACCTCAAAGTTTCCAACGTGTCCACACTGGGGAGAGACCATACAGATGTGACGAGTGTAAGAAGACTTTTACAACTTTGGGTTCCCTGAAACAACACCAGCAGATCACACCAGAAAGAAACATTCAATCAGTGTCACAATGAGGTATGTAAAGACTGGTCTCAGTCACAGTGTACACACAATTATGTATTGGATAATTTTGGCTATTGCTGCAAATTGTTTCAAAACTGTTTTGAACAACTGTGGTCAGTTGATTTCTGTTAACACATTATCAGCTATCGTTCAGTCTAACCTATATTCGTTTTGACACAGAAAATCTGGTCCAGGTTAATCTGGGATGTAGGTTAGATTAAGGAATTGTGACATAATCAGACAACTGAATGTTAAATTCCAACAGGTAAGTGTCTTCAGATGTCATTTGGGGTGCTCTCTATCTCAGGCAAGGCATCAGTTCTTCAGTGCTGCCGGAAACACTGACGTTCTCTGTGTTTGTGTGTTTGTGTGTTTGTTTTCCAATTAGAATGGAACAGATGGACAAAACTCTCAGACTTGTCAGCACTCTTCCAATGGTGAACAGTGCTGCTTTGACCAGTCTGGACCAACGTCCAACCCAACAGGGAACCCTACAACGACACCAGCGTATGCACACTGGACACAGACTGAACCCCTGCCAAGAAGATTTCCCATGCAGGATTCAGTAAAAGTTCATGAAGTCCTCCACAAACTTAAAAGTCCTTGAGATCCGGCTTCACAGAATTCAGCTCTAATTTCTTGTTTAGTGTCTTCGTTGCTTCGTTGCAAAATCCATTAAGAGGAAAGCTGTAGTTAACAGACGTGACTGGTAAATTAATGAAACCATTCAAAGTGGTTACTCAGTTAACATGAATTATCAGTGGTAGAGGGATAGACGTCTGGATGGATGGAGGCAGTGAGCAGCAGGGCAAATTTTCTTCAATTACCAGCTTAATCATTCCTCAGATCCCTCTGGGCTGCAGGAACCCGTTAGATGCAGAGCTGGTTCAGTGATTCTCTGATGATTAAGCATAATTAATTTAGGAGATTACTGGCCTTAGGATTCATATCTATCTATCATCTATCTCTCTCTCTCTCAGGACAATGATGAAGAATCTCTAATATTGAACAAGTAGATCAAATAATCTCAGATTATGTGTGAGTTGAAATACAAAACATAAATTGTTAGATGAAAAGTAGAATCTTTGAAGCTGACATGTAGTTTAGAATCACTTCTTTGTAAATTAGCTGCATCCAGTCATTACCATGACATTGGCATCATGGACCATGACCACATATACACCCCCTGTCAAACGTTTTAGGACAGGTACTAATTGATTTGAATGAGAAAGTGTCCTAAAACATTTGACAGAGGGTGTATGTGTCTGTAGATAGTGGCTTTTTCAATGTTTTTTTTTTTTTTTTCAAAATTGAATTGTTTTAAAGTTTGAAAATGAGGGAAAAAATATATATTTTCACAGTGAAACTTCTGATGTCCACGTTTTCAACATTTTTGGGAAATCTTTGAACATTTTTAGGTGGAAATAAAGAAAAATTAAAAATATTTCTAAAGAAGGGATTTTGGTTGATTTTTATGTGAATGTTTGTAAAGAAAATATTAGACGTTTTACTGAAATATATGTAATCTCTTTAGATATTTTTAGGATTTTTTTTTGGAAGATTTTTACTCTTTTTTTGGAAAATATTTACAACAAATTTTCTTTCCAAATTTGGGGGATTTTTTTGAAAAGAAACCTTAAGAAATTACTGGAATTTTCTTCCTGAAGGTTTTGCAAATTTTCAGAAATTTGGGGAATTTTTTTGGCTGAATTTTTGATTTTTTTTTTTTAAAAGACAAGGAAACAATGTTTTTTTTTTTGTTGCCTGTAAATGAGTACAACAGGAGGGTTAAAACATTAAAAGGCAACATTATTAAGGTTTCTTTTATCAAACGTTTTTCATCAACAAGTACACAAATAGATTAAAAATATAATCTAACATATTTACTGATTAAAAACTTTGAATTTCTTCTTTATGTTCTTCTGCATAACTCACTATTTCAAACTGGCTCATGTTACTTCCATGTGATCTGCCATTAAAACGGCCACATTCTACCATAAACACTGTAAATAATAACACACCTGCTCAAAGTTAAAGGCCAACATACGACCCAAACATGACATGGATTTGGTGCCACTTTGAACTAAGATGATCTCTTCTGTTAAACAAACCGTTGATTGTGAATCTTTTTTCCAGATATGAAGCTGCTCCTTCCAGGTCCACAGACAGTAAACAAAACGACGCTCTCTATAAAAACCCTCAGAATGTTGAATAGAATAAATGTGGACGGTTTCATGACTGTAAGAGAAGATTTCTGGATCATTTTGTGTCTCATTTGTGTCATTATGTGTTTTGTTTTGTTCAGTTTACGTCTTTCTGTCTGGTTTTAAACATTTTGCATCTTTTCATGTTATTTTTCTTCCATTTTGGTCATTTTGTGTGTTTTTAGGTTTGTTTCTGTTTAAAATTGTTCATCTTGTTAGTTCTTTTGGTCAGTTCACGTCTATTTCATCATTCTGTGACTCAGTGGCCATTTCTGTTTCAGTTTTCATCTCATTTTTGCTCTGAGTTGCTTATTTTATCTCTCATTTTAGTCATTTTCCATCACTTTAAGGTTGTTTTTGTTCAATTTTGGTCATTTTCCATCTTATTGGATCAATTTGTGCATTTCAGCATGTCTTTAGAAAAATAAATGTATCAATCAGACAGTAAATGATCTATGAACAAACCTCTGTGTAAAACCTTCAGAATGTTGAATAGAATAAATTTGGACCGTGATAAATGGAAGTAAAGATTTCTGGATCAATCTGGTCATTTTGAGGCTAATTTTGGTCATGTTTTTATCTAATTCCGATCATTTTTTTTGTCTGTCTTTGTGCCATTTGTCCCCTAGAGGACAACTGGTTCAATCACAGAATGAGGGTATGTATTGAAAAAATATCATTCAAAATTAGTCCAGAGTAGTGACTATAATTTGAATTTTAATACACTTAACCAAGTGCTATAGGTGACAAAAAAACATGTTTACACAGCATGATGTTGCTTTGTGATGTTGCAACTGACATGCTGATTTCAAAATGGAAGCATTTTAATTTCTAATGCTCTCATAGAAGATGACTGGTCAATAAAATTTACTCCTGTGACTCTGATGTCATGCAGAGTCTTTATGCTATGATGTGGAAAGGGTGAAAGAAGACAGACTGGACATTTCTGAGTGAAACTGAACAGGGCATGTATTGATTCATAAAAAACAAGTGTAGTATTATCTTTAATCAATATGTAGAACATGTTTTAATGTCAATCCAATTATGTCTGACTATTTGCTGAGTCAGTGAAAGTTATCTTATAGAGCAATGTTTGTATTATTTCAATACTGAGACATTGTTGCAGTGTCATTTGTCGTTTGTTTCCATTTGGATGTATTGTACAGTTAGATTCTATTGAGTTTCCATACCACATTACATTGCTGTTAAGGTGTCTGAATCATTCAGTGAGGGTTTGGTCATGTACTACTATAAGGCCGTGCATAAAAAGAAAATCAAGCCTGTTACAGTGTTGCTCTAGTCCCCTCTGTTAAATAGCATCAAAACAATGGTCAACATGAACAAATCATGAGTGTTGACATTGACTCACAACAGTACCTCTCAACTGTTCTAATTTTGATCTATTTAGGAGAACAATGTGATGAGTGCACCGAGAGATCCAATACAGGGAGCTTTCCTTTTTCAAAGATCATTAGAAGGACAGAAGACAAAGTAAGTTTCAGCAAACAGCTTTTTATTTTCTAATGAGCCAGTCTATAGTATTTAAAGTGCAGAGTTATTTGTGTTAGATTTGAACAAAATTCTTCCAACAGTGTAAGGACTTAGTCTTTCTACTTTCATTTGCAATTGTTCTAGAAACCTATCATCTGGGTCAGGTGGTCACTCTGCAGCACAAGGAGTACTATCCCACATTGGATCTGATGTTAATATTTCCCTTAGACATGGTAAACTGACTGACTGGCTGATATTGTAGAGTTAGTAAATATAGGCAGTTAACAAAAGGAAATGAATGCTACTTTGTGGAGGGACCAGAATTTGGCCATTTAACCAAAAAATCTAATGCTAATATTCTTTTATTTCACCAGACTGTTATTGTTTACACTTCAATGAATGATGCTGTTGTACATGTATAGTAATTTTATTCATCTTCATGCATACAGTGTTTGTGTACAGTATGCGTGATCATATTTTAAAATATATATATTAACAAGGCCAACAACAACAATGTGTTGTGTTACAGGTGCTTCTTCAGTGGCGTCCCTGCACAACATGGTAAATGTCAAATAATGTCTACTTTTGCAGTGAGAGGACAGATTTGGTAAATAGTCAGCACTGGCAGTCCACAACAAATGCAGGGTGTTGCACAGGCAGATTCTAGATGACATCGTGTTATGTAAGACATCCTTGTAGGTTTTTCATCTTTCTACTCTCTGTGAAAGAGCAACATTGTATTAGATTAAGTCAAAGACAACTTCAAGTATTTGTAAGAATGAATTTAAATGAAGTAAAATGATTTATTGACAGGTAACACACAACACAGTGTGAAGTCAAAGACTTAACAGTGGGAGGGAAGCAATGCTATATAACCTTAGGTCTGATGAGAAACTTGGAGCTTGGCCGGGCATTTCTCTTTAGAGGTGTTCTGTTTCTCCATCCAGCCTCAGTTGTGATCATGTGGCTATGTGATGAAGACTTTGGACAGCAGGTACAAAAAAGTTTGCTGGTACAATTGAAACACTTTTGTTTGCACAAGTAAAATGTGGTAACTGCAAGCTGTTTCTTCTGAGATCCGTTTATGATGTGCTGTATTGTTTTATGATGACCAATTTGAAGAACTTATTTATTGTGGCAGGGCACTACATAATTACATAATTACACAATTACGTGTTCGTATGAATAGTATATTGCTTTATTTTTTAATAGTATCTTATTTTTATCTCATTTCAAACAGAGGAATTAAATGGAATAATTCTTGGAGCCCCTGTCTTGCCTTCAGAGTTCAGCAACTGAGGTTCATACATATAGCCTTGTAGATGATTGTATTCAATAATAAGCCCCCCAGCAATAAGAAATGTCAGCATTGTGTCATGTTACAGGATTCTGTGACAGAGGATTAGTTCTAGGAAAAACCTAGTCACTGTGCTGACAATATTTAATGGCTAATATCTAGAAATGTGGGTCACATTTTCGTGGCACCAAAAATCTACACACGTGGACAAAATTGTTGGTACCCCTCAGTTAAAGAAGGAAAAACCCACAATTCTCACTGAAATCACTTGAAACTCACAAAAGTAACAATAAATAAAAATTTATTGAAAATTAAATAATCAAAATCAGCCATCACTTTTGAATTGTTGATTAACATCATTATTTAAAAAAACAAACTAATGAAATAGGGCTGGACAAAAATGATGGTACCCATAACTTAATATTTTGTTGCACAACCTTTTGAGGCAATCACTGCAATTAAACGATTTCTGTATTTGTCAATGAGCGTTCTGCAGCTGTCAACAGGTATTTTGGCCCACTCCTCATGAGCAAACAGCTCCAGTTGTCTCAGGTTTGATGGGTGTCTTCTCCAAATGGCATGTTTCAGCTCCTTCCACATATGTTCAATGGGATTCAGATCTGGGCTCATAGAAGGCCACTTTAGAATAGTCCAACGCTTTTCTCTCAGCCATTCTTGGGTGTTTTTGGCTGTGTGTTTTGGATCGTTGTCCTGTTGGAAGACCCATGACCTGCGACTGAGACCAAGCTTTCTGACACTAGGCAGCACATTTCTCTCCAGAATGCCTTGATAGTCTTCAGATTTCATCGTACCTTGCACACTTTCAAGACACCCTGTGCCAGATGCAGCAAAGCAGCCCCAAAACATTACTGAGCCTCCTCCATGTTTCACCGTAGGGACAGTGTTCTTTTCTTCGTATGCTTGCTTTTGAGTCTATGAACATAGAGTTGATGTGCCTTACCAAAAAGCTCCAGTTTGGTCTCATCTGTCCAAAGGACATTCTCCCAGAAGCTTTGTGGCTTGTCAACATGCATTTTTGCAAATTCCAGTCTGGCTTTTTTATGAGTTTTTTTCAGCAGTGGTGTCCTCCTTGGTCGTCTCCCATGAAGTCCACTTTGGTTCAAACAACGACGAATGGTGCGATCTGACACTGATGTACCTTGGCCTTGGAGTTCACCTTTAATTTCTTTGGAGGTTGCTCTGGGCTCTTTGGATACAATTCGAACGATCCGTCTCTTCAATTTGTCATCAATTTTCCTCTTGCGGCCACGTCCAGGGAGGTTGGCTACTGTCCCGTGGGTCTTGAACTTCTGAATAATATGAGCCACTGTTGTCACAGGAACTTCAAGCTGTTTAGAGATGGTCTTATAGCCTTTACCTTTAAGATGTTTGTCTATCATTTTTTTCGGATGTCCTGGGACAATTCTCTCCTTCGCTTTCTGTTGTCCATGTTCAGTGTGGTACACACCTTTTCACCAAACAGCAGGGTGACTACTTGTCTCCCTTTAAATAGGCAGACTGATTATGAGTTTGGAAACACCTGTGATGTCAATTAAATGACACACCTGAGTTAATCATGTCACTCTGGTCAAATAGTTTTCAATCTTTTATAGAGGTACCATCATTTTTGTCCAGGCCTGTTTCATTAGTTTGTTTTTTTTAAATAATTATGTTAATCAACAATTCAAAAGTAATGGCTGTTTTTGATTATTTAATTTTCAATAAATTTTTATTTATTGTTACTTTTGTGAGTTTCAAGTGATTTCAGTGAGAATTGTGGGTTTTTCCTTCTTTAACTGAGGGGTACCAACAATTTTGTCCACGTGTGTATCAAGAAATGTGGCTCACATTTTCGTGGCACCAAAATCTAACTTTGTTCCTCTGAGGGCTGCTATGAAGCAAGTTCAGTATAAGCAGGCTTACTTTGTGTACACCGGCTCCACAAAAACTAAAGCCTCAGTCAGAGTTAATGGTGGTTGTCAGGTTTCTTTGTTAACTCAGACTTTCTACTTCAGATCCTGTGTGAGTCACAAAAAGGGGGGGTGTTAACACCAAATGGACGTCTCATGTACCAGCTGCTTCAGTCAACTGGTTGTTATAGTTGATAGCTACAAGGAATATAAAAAATGATGATGGTGGAAAGCAGCTACTGCAAATGATGCAAGACAGGAATGCTGGTAGAAAGCTGTTAAACGTGCGTGAAGAATTTATTTTACCCATCAATGTAGACGCCTTTTTGAACTGGCTGCTGCTCATTACAGCTGTTAAACTTTAAACTTCATGTATTGAGTCGTTATATTGAAGAAGTGCACTTTGGTCAGGGGTGGTCTGATAATGCAGGAAGTCACTGTAGTTCAGTCGCTTTGAGTTCTTTTGTTCACACATAAAATGAAGAGACAGATCTTGAGCGTTTTCACCCAAACTGTCAAAGTAATCAAGATCTGTCTGTTCATTTTATGTCTGAATAAAAGAGCTTTAAACTACTATAATAACAAGAAGACATGATGAACATTTCTGAGCGATCACTTTAGTTATCAGTGAAATCAAGGTGAAATTAATGTCATTGATTAAATATTCTTGGTAATATATACCAGTAGATTTTTGGCACCAAATCAGGACCAAACATAAAAAAATATATATTCATGTGATTTCTGCATCACCAACTAAATACATGTTGGGTTTCTATGACAACACAATGCAAACTGTATGAGAAACTGTATCTTCACGGTTTTGTTCAGTGGCTTTAGTGACATAAAGCTCATCTGACTGTACACAAGATGAAAGATCATTTTTATTTATTGTATTATTATTATTATTATTGTTGTTGGAAATTCTACAATACAGATTTTCCTATTGTCAAAAATTCTGTTGCTGCCAGCACATAAAAGGACTGAAAACATGGATACAAACCATGATAATATTTAATGCTTTTATATACAGGAAAGTCTTGATGGATCACACTGCCCTGGAGGAGGAGGAGGAGGAGGAGGAGGAGGAGGAGGAGGAAGAGGAGGACCTCGTTCACAATGACGACCACGCCTGAAACCTGCTGTTCATGAATTTTGTTATTTTGCAATAAAGCACACTGTTCAAAATCCTGTTTTTATTTTCTTTGTTACTGATTTTGTGTTGAAAGAAAGTTTTTCTGCTGATAAAGTATAAAGTCTAACGTTTACCAAATAATTCCTTCAGAATGATGAATGTTTCTGTACCAGAAGACTGTTTATGGGATGTTTTGGAGTATATATTCAATGTATTGACAAGGAGAATTCACTGCACATCTTCAGAAACATCTGCAAACTGCATCTAAAACGTATTACAAAAAGCGTTTTGAAAAGGTTGAATAAATGTGGCACAGTGAACCTTTCTGCCCTGGTTTTCAAGAAGGAACATGTAATTTCAATGCAGACACACTAGGTGTCGCTGTTCTGTCTGGTCGCTGCAGCACAGCTTTAATATTGAGCCACGCTCTGATTGGTTACAGAACGATGAAAGCGGAGTGAAGCGCGCACTTCTGGTCCTAAATGAAAGTGTTCCGGTAAGCAACATATAAAGTAAATCAGAAATCCAAACCGCTGCCGTGTAGCTGGAATGAAGTCTCCACGAGGCTATTCCAAAAGGCCGATCTGGCCCATGGCAGTGTTAAAGTATGAATGACATGACAGCTAGGGGAAAACAAGGAGGGAGACTGAATCAACACTAATTCCAGTTTTCTTGTTTCATGTCACTGTCAGAATAAAACACCGCGCCGGAGAATTATTATTAAAACACACTGAGGACTTCGTCCCGATGAAATTGCAAAGGGAGGATTTATTTTCCGTCTTTTCTTGTGATACTTGACAGAAGACATGACAGCACCGCGCTGTATCCACAAACATGTGACTGCAGCATCCATTTAACAAGCAACAAACGCATTTTGAATACGTTACAGATCAACGTAACGCCGGACCAATTACGTTTCTGTTGCAACGTGATTAAAAATGCATTTTAGTTGTCTGAGAACGTAATTTTGTGGAGACAGGGTTGCTCATAGTGATGCTTGCTCTGTCTGGCACAATAACAGTCAAACATCCATCAGGTCCTCCTCAGACTCTCACAGAGTTTCAGTTTATGTGGACGTTCCTGCTGGAACTCTGTCCTTCTACAGAGTCTCCTCTGACTCTCTGATCCACCTCCACACCTTCAACACCACATTCACTAAAACTCTCTATCCTGGATTCTGGTTCCTCAGTGTTTCTGTGCTGAGTTGAGTCTCCAGAGTCTCCTCCTGGTACAGAAACAGTGTTGAACAGATAGTTGAGTCTCTCCGTGACTCTGTCCCTCACAAACATGTTTTCACATTCATGGATTAAATGTGTTTCTTTGTCAAATCCTTCTAAATGATTCCTTGTAAACTTGTTCCTCTTCAAAGATGGAAGTTGTGATTATTCCAGGAGCCAAATGTGGTGTTTGCGTCTTTTTCCAGTCAAATGTTGAGATTGAAAATCAGGATGTGGTGTTCCTCTGACGCTCACTTGAACTAAAAGCATTTGAGCTGCACAAAGTGTGAAATGAGAGAGGAAGCAGTGAATCTCCAAACTGCTGACAGACTTTCACACATTATTGTCCAGTGAAAATCAGCTTTTTGTGCAGCCACACTTGATCCTGATGTGAGTCTTTAAGTCCTGTTCTAGTGATGAAATGAAACTAAAAATCCTGACTCTGAGTTCTTCATTACAAACACACATTATATCATCTGTTTATTTTTCATCTGCTTTATTCTACTCAACATTTAACAGGATTATAAAAAATACATTTAAAGTCTGTCAAGAATCATACAGGTATGAGATCCATGAATCAGCCATAAGAATGGGGCTCTGGCAGAGTGACAGCAAAATAAGGGAACACAGTATGAGATTATAACCTGTGATTTAGAATCAAATAATGCTAGAACCTGATGAATGTGTGAACTACCCAAATGCCTGTTTTTTCATCCATCCATCCATCCATCCATCCATCCATCCATCCATCCATCCATCCATCCATCCATTCTCTATACACCGCTTTATCCTCACGAGGGTCATGGGGGGTGCTGGAGTCTATCCCAGCTGACTCGGGCGAAGGCAGGGGACACCCTGGACAGGTCACCAGTCTGTCACAGGGCTACATATACAGACAAACAATCACACTCACATTCACACCTACGGACAACTTAGAGTAATCAATTAACCTCAGCTTTTTTTGGGACTGTGGGAAGAAACCGGAGTACCCGGAGAAAACCCACACATGCACAGGGAGAACATGCAAACTCCATGCAGAAAGATCCCAGGCCCACCCCGGGATTTGAACTGGGATCTTCTTGCTGCAAGGCAAAAGTGCTAACCACTGTGCAGTCTATAAAGCATTATCCTGCAATTAAAATCAACAGATTGGAACTTCTATTTATCCCTATCACAATGGTTAGATATATATTTTTTCTTGGAGTGTATAAAGTCAGGTTAATGCGTACATCACAACAGTAAAGGTTCTGTAAGGTTACCTAGTCAGTCCACATTTATTCTATTCAACATTCTGAAAGTTTTTACAGAGAGGTTTGTTCATATATCATTAACAGTCTGATTTATGACACTTTTCCCCTAAAAACAGACTGAAATGCACAAAATGAGACATAAAATGAAACAGAAAAACCTTAAACTGATGCAAAATGTCCAATGATACAAAAAATGATCTAAATGAGACACAAAATGTTCACAATGGAACAAAAAACTTTAAAGGCACGAAAATTAAGGAGTAAAAACAATCCTAAAAGTGACCAAGGTTAGAGACAAAATGATGAAAATGAGCCTCAATGAGACATAAAATGACCACATTCAACAAAAACAGCCTTTAAGTCACCAAAATGGAACAAAAACAACAAAAAGATGAAAAATGACATTTTATCCACTAACAACCCTAAGGATGCAAACTGAACAAAATAAGGCACAAAATGAGCAAATGTTAGCTTGTCAGTGTTGTGAAAACTTCAGTCTAACATGTCAGTGTGTAGTTTGATATCTGGAGCTGAGTTGCAGCTCGTTGTCTGGACTTCTGTCTTACCTGAATGTTTCCTATCTGGCTGAGGAGGCTTCATTTTTCTGTCACAGTCTTTGCTCACAATGTCTTCACAAGTTTCACACTTGAAATCTTCACCACAACTCTCCAATATCTCCAAGCTTTGTGTGTTAAACTGACTTTCTCAAGTGTTTCCATGTTTTTCTTCAGAATATGGAATGTGGTAACAGTTGTTAGTTCTTCTCTCTTTTCAGTAGTGAGAAAAAGACCCAAACAGAGTCTACTGAACGGTCCAACAGTGTTATGGGACAGTTCAAATGGGACACAAAATGACCAAAATGGAACATAAAACATCCGACCAAGATAGAAAAATACCACAATGAGCCATAAAATTAGAAAAGGGACATCAAATGTGAAACAAAAAGATAAAAGTGTCCAAAATGGGACTAAAATTAAGCAAAAATGACGAAAATGAGACACAAAATGTAGAAAATGAAAAAAAACAACCTTAAAGTGATGCAAAATGACTAAAATGAGCAATTCAGAGTTAAAATGAGATGAAAACTGAAACAGAAATGGCCACTGAGTCAGAATGATGAAATAGACGTGAACTGACCAAAAGAACTAACAAGATGAACAATTTTAAACAGAAATAAACTTAAAAACACACAAAATGACCAAAATGAACCACAAAATGGTCAAAATTAAGGCACAAAATGACCAAAATGGAAGAAAAAAAAAATAACATGAAAAGATGCAAAATGTTTAAAACCAGACAGAAAGACGTAAACTGACCAAAAAAAACACATAATGACACAAATGAGACACAAAATGATCCAGAAATCTTCTCTTACAGTCATGAAACTGTCCACATTTATTCTATTCAACATTCTGAGGGTTTTTACAGAGAGCTTTGTTCATCGATCATTTACAGTCTGATTTATGACACTTTTTTCCCCTAAAAACAGACTGAAATGTACAAAATGATCCAAATGAGATGTTCATTTTGTGTCTCATTTTAGTCATTTTTGTTGCTAATTCTGGTCATGCATTTCTTTAAATAACTAATAATACTGTGGACTCATTATTTAAACTTGAGGTAAATTCTTAGCATACTCAACTGGAAAATACTTTTACTGATTTGCTGTTGTTTGAACCTTAGTGCTGTCTTCGGGTCAAAATGAACCAGGCCACCATGTTTAATAGCATAGAACGGCCCCTAAATGACCTTTTTCAACTTGAAATTTGATCACTTTTCCTCAAGTGACCCCAACATTAGAAAAAGTGAAACATTGTTTTTGTTTATATTTTCATCAAAGCTGTACACCACCAGGGTACAAAGACTGTCTTCAGGTCATTTTTTACCCGGTGTCAGATAGAAAATTGACCCCCATGGAAAAGTGACCGAGGTTACAAAACATTAAATAACTAGCATAATACAGAGTGGGGTCAAGATTCTACACCCTGGCTACTTCTGGACTGTTGAGATTGTCATATTTGCAGATTTTCAAATGAATATGGACTAATCTGATATTGCTGAAGCCATGAGGGCAGTTTTCAGGTTTCAGTTCCCAGCAGGTCAGAGATCAGGTTTTATTTAGTCATCCAGGAGTAACAAGAAGGACTGTAAAACAAATACTGTGTGCTGCACGTGTGACAAATACAGTTGCATTCTGTCCTCCATGTGTTAATTAGAGCTTAATATGTTCGGAATATTTTGCTTGAATCTGTTATTTTTTCTATTCTTATGATTGATGTAGGTTATGCATCTTTCAGGTGGGAGAAATGACCCAAAAAATGAGAGAGTACTAGTATCTGGTAGTTGAGTTTTGTAGTTTTATATTCCATTGTACAGTATACAGTACACTGTTGTTTCCCTTCAAAAATGCATTTCAAGTTCATTTCTGCACATTTCTGGTACTTTATTAGGCTATAGAAGTATTATCTCCTGCAAAACAAGAAATGTTTACACCTATGCAGTACCTTTAGCAGCAATAATAGTGATAATAAACCTCTACTTAAAGAAAGAAAACAGTTACAGCATGAACAATGGAATAAAAACGAATGGTGTTCACTGATTAAATACAGTCTTTCTACCCTCTGAGGAAGCAAAAACAGGCATTCGCAAAGTGTGTGATGCATGACAGGTTGTTTCTTCATGTAAAATAGATTTTTGGTTAAAAATTCCATTAAGCTGCTCTATTTTAGAGGCTCAGTGGAGGCAGGTCATTTTTGACCCTGAGGACAGGAGGAGTGTTCAGGACGTTCAGACAATACAAGGGTTCAATGTGCTGTATGACGACACAATGAGATCCTACGAACAAATCACACAGATGACCTATGTGGTGACAATAGAAGAAATAAATAGCATAAGACCTTTATCTAACCAGCAGAAACTGCAGCACAGCTTCACCTGTTTTTAACATTTCTGGTTTTGACATTTGCAGGAGTGTATCAGCTACTACTAGTAAAACCACGTGTCTGTTGCTTGAAAACATAATAATGTTGGTTATGTCTTTGATATCTGACTCAGAGTTATTCTTGCTGGGGCTCTTCAAGGTTACATTCATTATGAAACAACATGTACATGTACATCTGTTTGAAAACATTCAAAACATTTCATGAAGCAGTCATGGAGCTGCACGTTTTATTACAACTTTATTTCACGTCCAGATCTCCTCTGCTGCAGTGACACACTCTGTTGTGTCCTACTGTCACAATGTCTCTGTATCTCGTTGCCTCCTTTTACTTGAAAGACAGCAGAGCTCAAGCTGAGTGGATTCCAGTAGTATGTTCACACCTGAACAGCCATGTTCTCTCAGCAGGATGTGAAAATGTTCCAAACAGCTTCACAATATCTCCAATCAGTGCTCTGCTGATGAAGGATGTCATGATAGCAGAAATGTAGCAGTCTGTACCAATACCATATCCATCCAGACATTCAGTTTGGTTCTTCTGCCTGCTGCTCCACCACCACAGTCCAGACTCCATCTGGTCTAATCATCAAGGATTGCTTACATACTTCCTCACAGTTGTTGTTGAACCACAGACTAAAGGTGCTTTAAATCTAAAACATTTACTTTTAACCTGTACCAACTCTTACATGTTGTTTCAACCTTAATTCTGACATTATGTTTTCCACAGATGTTTCAGGATCAGGACTTCTCAGCTGTGTGGATTCTCATGTGGGCTTTTAATTGATAACTATATTTAAAGCTTTTTCCACAGGTTCCACAAGAATATGGCTTCTCACCTGTGTGACGTCTTAAGTGGACAGTCAAATGGTCCTGTCGACTAAAGCTTTCACCACAGGTTCCACAAGAATATGGTTTTCCCATTTTGTGAACTGCCATGTGCCTATTATGTGCTGATGAACCAGAAAATCTTTTTCCACAAATGTGACAAACATATGGTTTCTCACCTGTGTGACGTCTCATGTGTTCAGTCAAAGAGGTCCGTCGAATAAAGCTTTTTTCACAGGTTCCACAAGAATATGGCTTCTCACCTGTGTGACATCTCATGTGGTCAGTCAAAGAGGTCCGTTGACTGAAGCTTTTTTCACAGGTTCCACAAGAATATGGCTTCTCACCTGTGTGACATCTCATGTGGTCAGTCAAAGAGGTCCGTTGACTAAAGCTTTTTTCACAGGTTCCACAAGAATATGGCTTCTCACCTGTGTGACATCTCATGTGGTCAGTCAAAGAGGTCCGTTGACTAAAGCTTTTTTCACAGGTTCCACAAACATACGGCTTCTCACCTGTGTGACATCTCATGTGAACAGTCAAATGGACCCGTTGACTGAAGCTTTTTCCACAGGTTTCACAAGAATATGGCTTCTCACCTGTGTGGGTTTTGTGATGTTTGATTAAATCTGATTTACAACAAAAAGCTTTTCCACAGACTTTGCAAGTTACAGATTTTCTTGCCTTGTCATTATCACACTGTCTCGCTGATGTTGGAGCATTGTCTACATCATTACTGTGACTGTTGTTACTCTGATGTCTTGGTTTCAGCTCGATACATCTAGTTGATCCTGAGTCTACATCCTTGCTTCCTTCCTGATCTGGGCTCAGAGCTACACAAGAGATGTGAAACAGGAGCTGATCACTGTTTGGTTTTGGTTCACTGTGGTCACTTTCCTCATCAGCAGGAGTCACATCAAAGGTATCAGTCTCCTGTTTCAATCCAATTAACTCTTCATCCTGACTGGAGCAGAGTTCATCCTGTTCCACTTTAATTTGTGGTAACCCTGGGTCTAATTGGTGCAGACTGGTGCACAATTCTTCCTGTTCCATTTTAATTTGAGAAATCTCTGGGTTTGATTGGTCCTGACTGGCGCAGAGTTCCTCCTGCTGGTCTTTAATCCGTGGAGGCTCTGGGTCCTCATGGTCCACCATGGAGTTTCTCTCCTGGTCATGGGGCTGATGGTCAACAACAGTCTTCTCATTCTCACAGACATAAGACTGTGGGAGCTCTGGAGGGAAAAAGAGACAAAAGATAATGGTTACTACTGTGATGATGAGAGAACACACATCTGTCACTTTGTCCAGGACTGGCTGTCTCCAACAAATTCAGCTCAAGAGTTGAATGTTTGATGCAAAACGAATATGATGGTTTCTAATAGAAGTCTTTGAGCCATGAAACAGCAGCAGGAATGATACAAGCATCTCCAAATGACTGAACATTTCTATGAACACGTTGTTCCACAGTGGATACAGGATCACAAAGTTCTAATGGTAAACACCACTGGGTACTTTTCTACACACCACACAGACAGGTTTGATGGGGATCCATTAAAATCTGTCTGAATAAAGCTGCTGTCCTCTTCAGCCTTCAAACCTGTCAGGACATTTGGATTTTAATGTTATTCTTATTTTACTGCTGGTTACTGTATTGTTGATTTGACTCATCAGTGAAACCCAACATGTTAATAGTGGAATGCAGTTGAACACATTACTTCTATACTCTCTAACTCTGTACGTGCGCTTTCTTTAGATCATGAATGATCTCTATACATGGAATTATGTCTCTGGACTGAAATGATGGAATGACTGAGTCCTCTGTCAGAGTTTTATTATTAAACTGTTTGATAACACAATGCAGTTGCTGTCAGTGTGGAGTAGTTCAGATAAACACTTCCAGCACCTCTGAACAGGAAACTTTGGTTCTTGCTTCCAGGGTCAATCAACACAACGATCACGTTTTTAAAACTCCACAGAGCATCAACTAACAGACTCCATATTATGAGCCCATTCTCTCTTCCTCACAGTGTGTCTCAGTTCATCTGAACGCTTCATGATGTTCTACATGCGAGAAGTGGAATTCTTCACCATCAAAACACATACACACCTATGGGCTGTAAGGGGATGTGTGGTTTCCAGATGACATCCAGCAGTCTGCGCTGACGATCGATCTCCTCCTGGTACTGGACGATGGTTTTTTCAAACTCTGAGAATATTTCTCCAGCAGCAGCAGCTAGTCTGTCGCTGATCAACTCTCTCAGATACTCAACTGAACACATCGTTACTTTATCGCTCTGATATTTCTCATTCATACTATAATACAGCCGTTTTATAGCTCAGTCCACACCGCAGTGAAGCAAACTCTGCTCATGCTTCTTTGTTTACATCCGCCGGGTGTCACACTGTGAAGTTCCGGCAGAAACACTGAGTTACTTTCTTCTTCCTCATTGAATTAGGCAGACGAGACGCATCACTGGCGTATTGCTGCCACCTACTGGATGTTACTCATAGTCCTGAGAGAATCCTCCATATTTTCTTATGCAGTCCTGTGGTCATGAGAAAGTTCAGAAGTTTCTTCATATTTGTCCACTCCTCCATGTTAAGTAGAAAGCAAAGATTAGAAACAGTTCGTCCAGCTGCTCCTTGTCTCTAATGTTTCTTCTGTTGGCATGAGTAGAGCTTACACTTAAGAAGAACATTTCTCACAGTCTCTCGTTCACCTCACTCTCAGTTCCTATCTCTGTGCTTCCCAATCAAAGCCAGTCCACTTTTCAGACTACAGTGTCTGAGTCTTAGCCAGGTTAGAACAATTGAGTCTCTTCTTGCACCACTGAAGTACCTTCTTACTTTTCCCATTTTACCTTGAAGAGCAAAATCAGTCCCCCTCTTCTTTTGTTTCTTAAAAAGTCAAAGCATTTCTTCCTCAGACTGACTTTAAAAGCACGTGTTTGGAGAGATTGATAGAGCTGGAATGAAAATGTCTTTGGGGAAATCAGCGGCTCCAGATGGACTTACAACCAACTTTGATCCGTTTTTCTGGGCTGATATTAGAGAATGACTGTTTGAAGCATTCAAAGAAGCTTTCAATCAGGGAGTCACACTCATTTTAGTTCAGGTTCCACATTTAGCCCAGTTTGATCTCAAGTGGGCCGGACCGCTTTTTACGACACGATCAGAACCACAAAAGTCAGGTTAAAAAAGACAAAAAAGGAGACAAAAACCAGACAAAATATTGTGAAAATGAGACACAAAACGTTAAAAATAGAGACAAATGACACAAAACACAAAAAGGGCAAAAAAATTAGACAACTTACAAACAGCAAAAAAAACGGATAAACGACAAAAACGAGACAAAAATACACAAAACGGCACGCAAAACAACGAATAAAGCAAAACACAAAATGACAGAAATAAGTCAAAAAACACAAGCGAGAAAAAAGGAAACAACACGACAAACACGAGAAACAAAGCATGAGATGAACGACAAGTCAGACAAAAAAAGACAAAAATAACAAAAACTGACAAAATATCACAAAAATGAGACAGAAAAGGACAAAAGAACAATCTAGTATTTGACTTTGTGATCATGGTCTAGAAATGATTTTAAATGGATACTTTGACTCATTTACAATCTGCAGTTCATGTCTTCTCTGGAATTTGGACACTTTGATGATGATTGATGGATTGTGCTCATTTGGTAGAGGATGCTGCTTTTATACTCTTTCTACATTCATTGAAAGCTTCTGACAAGCTTCAGCACCACTTTATTTGACATTCACTGCATTATTTTGGATTGAAAATTCATTCATATGCTCTCAATGTTGTCCAGCAGAATTCCTTCAATGTGGAACTACTAGAAGATGAGATGTTAACAGGAGCAAACACCAAGGAGACCCATCAGTCCTCTGCTGTTTATTATTAGCTCTGGATATCAACCCTCCTGTTGGCTTCATTTACGGCACCAAAAAACAGGAAAAAAAAATCCAGAAATTCAGCAAAAAAATTCACCAAATTTATGGAAATGTGCAAAAACCTTCAGGAAGAAAATTCCAATAATTCCTTCAAAGTTTTATTTTAAAAAATCTAAACAAAATCCCCCTAATTTGGCAAGAAAATTCTTGTAAATATTTTCAAAAAATGAGTAAAAATCTTCCAATAAATCCTAAAAATATCTAAAGTGATTCAATATTGATCAGTAAAACTTCTGATATTTTCTTGAAGAACATTCACATAAAAATCAACCAAAATCCAGAGAATTTACTGGATTTTGGTTGATTTTTATGTGAATGTTCTTTAGAAACATTTATTCTTTTTCCACCAAAAAATGTTCAAAAATGTCCCAAAAATGTAGAAAATGTGGACATCAGAAGTTTCACTGTGAAAATATTCATTATTTTCCACATTTTTAAACTTTAAAACGACACGAGGGTTAAAATAATGAAACTCTGAAACCATTTAATAACGACACAGTCAGCAGATGATCCAACATTATTTTAAAGCTGTGTGTATTTTCCAGAAGCCTCAGGGTTTGATTGAAACTAAATGTGAGATCTGATCCATTCACCAGAAAACACAAACTTTACTTCAGAATATTCCAACAAAAATGAGCTGAAACATTTGGGAGAAACTATCAGTAAAATATGATCAACAGGGAAACTTCTAACATTCTGACTGTTGGAAATCAAATCTAAAATCCTTGAAGATCTGCTTCCAAAGGAATCTTTCATATTTGGTAGAATATTGAGAAGAGAAATGGAAGGATTTCAGGATGAATTTTTATGTTGAGTAGAATAAAGCAGATGAATAATAACCAGCTGATATAATGTGTGTTTGTAATGAAGAACTCAGAGTCAGGATTTTTAGCCAAAGCCCTTTATTCTTCATCACACACAAGATGAAGGAAGTTCTCATTTCATCACTAGAACAGGACTTCAAGACTAAAATCAGGATCAAGTGTGGCTGCACAAAAAGCTGATTTTCACTGGACAATAATGTGTGAAAGTCTGTCAGCAGTTTGGAGATTCACTGCTTCCTCTCTCATTTCACACTTTGTGCAGCTCAAATGCTTTTAGTTCAAGTGAGCGTCAGAGGAACACAGCACACTTCTCCTCCATTCCTCGGGCATCTTCTCACTATCTAAGATCCTGTTGAACAACCCAGTCACAAACTCTACTGCTACCTCTCCGAGACACTTCCATACCTCCACAGGTATATCATCAGGACCAAGTGCCTTTCCACTCTTCATCCTTAGCACACCAGCTCACCTACGACCGCTCAAACACTGCGTTATGATTTCCATATCCTTCTGTACACTACCGTTCAAAAGTTTGGGGTCATCCAGACAATTCCATGTTCTCCATGAAAGCTCCCACTTTCATTCATGTGCTAACATAACTGCACAAGGGTTTTCTAATCATCAATGAGCCTTTCAACAGCATTAGCTAACACAATGTAGCATTAGAACACAGGAGTGATGGTTGCTGGAAATGTTCCTCTGTACTCCTATGGAGATATTCCATTAAAAATCAGCCGTTTCCAGCTAGAAGAGTCATTTACCACATTAACAAGGTCTAGACTGGATTTATCATTTATTTAATGCTATCTTCATTGAAAAGAACTGATTTCAAGAAAAAGGACATTTCTAAGTGACCACAAACTTTTGAACAGTAGTGCATATTTATATAATGTCATATTTTTTTAATTAGACATGTAAGATGAAATAATATTGATGATAGCTCGTGTCCTTGTTCCTCTTTTAGCACACATCACACAGTATTACAATGAATAAGAACATTCAATCATCAAATACAATCATTTTCATAACAAGCTGCTGTGGAGGCAAAACCTTTTTGTTCTTTGCAATAAATCTTTTGTTCTTTTATTCAGAGCTCTGAAGGTACAGGTGACACAGAGTGCAAAGCAGTCTATGTGTAAAGTCAAACTGGAAGGAGCTGAGAACTCAAAGGAGAAGCATTTACGCACAGGTCCTACCAATGATGTATATATAGAGCTAGACCGCTCACTGCTCGGCGGACAACAGCAGCGCCATGGTAAATCGGCGCTGACTTCCGGTAGTGGCAAGAAGCTCCAGCGCGCTGTTTGATCCTGTGTAAATACACCAACTTCAAGGCCTGCTTGTCATCACTGATGGGACAATATGTGTTATGTTATGGCTTTTACTGATAGCAGACAATAAAATCTCTGTCCTAGGCACGTTTTCACGGCAATCACATTGTTGTTTAGCCCTCACAGACAGAGACAGAGACCACCACACAATAATGAGTGCTGAATGCTGACGCAGTGATTGTGTCAATAACAAATGTTTCATACTTTTTGCAGCATTCGTGTTTCACTTACCTGGGCTCTAGAAAATATTCGAACCAATACCAAATAAGAAAATCAGTGTTTTAAACAATTTTTCTCCAATTCAAATTATTCAGTTGGACTTTGAAAAGCAGCACATGCAGTAGAAAAAAATTCCAAATTATGTTTTATTGTAAAGAGGGATGGAAAATTCACAAGGATATCAACAGGGCAGAAAACTCGTGCATGTTGTCATCGACAAGCTAAACTAATCAGCTTCAGAACCTGCACGGTGGTTTTTCACAGCTGCTCAGACCCACATACCCTGGAATGGTTGCTTTTTTCCTCCCACAAAAATGGCCATAAAAAGTTTCTGGAGGAGCAATTCTTGCAGTCAGAACACACAAATCTTCTGGTTGCCTCAAAACAAAGCTTCAGCTATTCTATTTGTAAGTCAGCTGTGGAATTCAAAACAATGAACGAATTAAGATCCTATGAAAAGCTTAATTTGCTTTTGTTCTGTTAAATGTGAAGCAGATGACTGAGACCTGAAATGTCAAAGAACTTTCATGAAAGTTCCACAAACACGTCAACAAGAACAGCTTGCAAAAAAGTTCTTGAGCAAGAAATCAAGCAACATTATTTATATAGTACCTTAACATACACAGAGGTTTTTCAGAGTAAAATGTAAAAAATAAAGTAAGTAGTGTAATAAAAAATGAAGTCACTTTAATCAGAAAAGGTTCATTGAATACAATGGACACTCATTTCTAGAATAATTAAAACTGATTGAGTAAAACAGCCAAAAGAAGACAAGAAATGGAAAAAGATAAAAGCATATCAGACACTAATTGCAACAACCAATAGAAAAGAAGTTAATTTAAAGTAAATGAAAAAAAGTGCAGATAAATTTATTAAAAGTATAGTACAACATTAAAGTGTAAAACTTGTAACTTCCTCTACAGCAGGTGACGCTATGACTGAGTGCACATTGGCATATGGATGTCATCACAGGACTGTGATCAATCACAAACTTTCAGGCAGATTGCAGTATGTAGACGGCATTTATACAGCACATCATGCTTCATGAGGAACCATCAAAGTTCAGTCAACCCTTTGAGTTTAGTTTGCAATTTTCATAAATATTCAACCTAAATGCATGTTGTATATATGTCCCAATTTCAGGTGTTGTGGAGTTACAAACAAATGACATTATTCTGGTAAAGAAACAGGGTCTATCAACATCAATTTACCTGTACTTGAAAATTAAGTGTGATCAAACATAGTTAATAGCTTAGATAGTTTCCACATGAATGTTGGGTATCACAGCCGCAAAATTGTTTATATAATGTTGCATTAACAAACATTGATCTCAGTTCTAGTGCACTGTGTGGGTGAGCAATGTGCAGTTACATAATTATATTTAAATGTGCTGCACGTCACTCATATGTACTTCTAAACAAGGAATACCTTTATATGCATCAAGCATGGAATGAGCATCATCAGACAGGGCTTGTATTTCCTTGGTTTTAGCTAACATGGCCTCCAACGTCACTCTGCAGTGCTTCTCTCTACGTTTGGCGTTGTTGAAGTCCTGCCTCAGCTTTTCAAGCTGTACAATTAGATCGTCATATTTCCTCTTCAGGTTGTCAATGTCTGTACAGTATGCATGGTGTTCACTAACAGCAGTACTGCCCTCTTCAGACTCTTGTTCAGGCTCCATGTCCATGTGCTGGTATAATGCCACTGCTGCCGGGCTGCTTTGGGTTGTCCTCACTGCGATCTAAAACATTTGATAAAAGAATTAACATGACAAATTCCCAAAAGATTTGTTTCTGTTTCACCAATACCTGAAAGAAAACATTATGACAATGAATGGCTGCAAATCACTATGAAAGCCAAAAACCGATCCTGAATCATTTTCATAGCCACACAAACTGACAAGAAAAGAACTAAACTGAAATAATGAGCAACCATTAACAATTAAGGAACATAACCTTTTTCTCTGGTTTCCCCAGATTGAGGGATGGTACAGCCCCTGGCCTGAGAAGCTTGTGTTGAGCATGTTTTGAGAGGATGAAGTCCTCCTCCCTGAAATGGTTGCTGCATACATAATTATGATCATCTCCTCTTGGTCCCCACCACTTCTCTACTGATGGCCTGTATCCATTGATCTCTCAGTGTGTTGTCCTTGGACTGCTTGGGAAACCTGAAATGTGTGGCATATTATAATACATCCATAGACAATGATGCACTGTGACTGTCATTGAATACTGATAGTCACACCAGCTTACACTGTACAGTTAGTGATTCAGCTAAACTGGCTGAGTGCAGCACTCAAGCCAAGGTCAGAAGGAGTTTCTGTTTGCAAACAAAGAAGCAGAGCAAATTTGAGGCAGAATGTCCCAAATAAAATAGCCACTTACTTATGAAAGGAAATATTACAAATCGACTGGTGCAGGAGATGGCAGCACACGACTTCACCATGGTCAGATATTAGCCACATCCACCTGAAACCATAACAACAGAGACACTTAAATTAACAGGTTCATGATGTGATGATTGCAAGGTGAGTGTCAGCACGTTTCCTTTCACTTACATTCCAGAGAAGGAATCACAAACTGGTGGCATTGAAGGAGCTAGCAGAAGTGCTAACTGCTAAGTGCTATGCAGTGACGTATGCACTTGTCAGTGTCACATATGATCATGCCGTGGTGTTCACCTTCTCAAACAGATTTCTAGTTCATTAACACATATTTTCTGATGACAAAAATAGCCTTGTCATCCGTCACCAGGTCACAGTGAGACCACAGGCACGGGGAATGGCGAGCCATGAGCATGACAGCGAACTGGGGAACTCTCCTGAGGAGAGTCTGCTCAGCTGCAGTCACTGAAAAATCCTGCCAGTGCTGGTCTAGGGGCTCCTGGTCTGGTGTTCTCAACGTATTTCAAGCATTGTGACTTGATTCTAACACAGAAGTTTACTGTACATTGGTAAATCACGCAACACAAAGTCACATACCGTGCTGGCGTTCCAATATGAAATCCCCATCTTGCCACTACCGGAAGTCAGCTCCTATTTACCGCCTCTCAGCGGCCAGTGAGCGGTCAAGCTCTATATATACATCATTGGTAGGACCTGTGCGTAAATGCTTCTCCTTTGAGTTCTCAGCTCCTTCCAGTTTGACTTTACACATAGACTGCTTTGCACTCTGTGTCACCTGTACCTTCAGAGCTCTGAATAAAAGAACAAAAGATTTATTGCAAAGAACAAAAAGGTTTTGCCTCCACAGCAGCTTGTTATGAAAATGATTGTATTTGATGATTGAATGTTCTTATTCATTGTAATACTGTGTGATGTGTGCTAAAAGAGGAACAAGGACACGAGCCATCATCAATATTATTTCATCTTACATGTTTAATTTTTTAAAAAATATGACATTATATAAATATGCACTACTGTTCAAAAGTTTGAGGTCACTCAGAAATGTCCTTTTTCTTGAAATCAGTTTTTCCTGCAGATAAATCAGATTGGTTTGACAAAAGAAATGAAGCAGTTTAAATACTGAGGTTCAGACCCTCCAGTATTACTGATCATAGAGGGACACTAATATGTAGAAATATAAAGGTTTAGAGCCAACAGTGTTAGAAATGATGGAGAATAATCAGACTCATTTAAATATTAGTATTAAAACTATCACAAATAGGAATAAAATCACCAAGAAATGGATAAAGCAACCAGAAATCTACATAAAATAACTGACATATGAGACAGAACTACCACAAATATGCATAAAATGAGAAAGATATGAGATAAAACTACCGCAAGGATAAAAAATTTACTTATTTATTTTCAAAAGTCAAAGCATTTCTTCCTCAGACTGACTTTAAAAGCACGTGTTTGGAGAGATTGATAGAGCTGGAATGAAAATGTCTTTGGGGAAATCAGCGGCTCCAGATGGACTTACAACCAACTTTGATCCGTTTTTCTGGGCTGATATTAGAGAATGACTGTTTGAAGCATTCAAAGAAGCTTTCAATCAGGGAGTCACACTCATTTTAGTTCAGGTTCCACATTTAGCCCAGTTTGATCTCAAGTGGGCCGGACCGCTTTTTACTACAGGATCAAAACCACAAAAGTCAGATTAAATAAGACAAAAAATGAGACAAAAACCAGACAAAATATTGTGAAAATGAGACAGAAAAGGACAAAAGAACAATCTCGTATTTGACTTTGTGATCATGGTCTAGAAATGATTTTAAATGGATACTTTGACTCATTTACAATCTGCAGTTCATGTCTTCTCTGGAATTTGGACACTTTGATGATGATTGATGGATTGTGCTCATTTGGTAGAGGATGCTGCTTTTACACTCTTTCTACATTCATTGAAAGCTTCTGACAAGCTTCAACACCACTTTATTTGACATTCACTGCATTATTTTGGATGGAAAATTCATTCATATGCTCTCAATGTTGTCCAGCAGAATTCCTTCAATGTGGAACTACTAGAAGATGAGATGTTAACAGGAGCAAACACCAAGGAGACCCATCAGTCCTCTGCTGTTTATTATTAGCTCTGGATATCAACCCTCCTGTTGGCTTCATTTACGCCACCAAAAAACAGGAAAAAAATCCAGAAATTCAGCAAAAAATTCACTAAATTTATGAAAATGTGCAAAAACCTTCAGGAAAAAAATTCCAATAATTCCTTCAAAGTTTTATTTAAAAAAAAAACCCCCTAATTTGGCAAGAAAATTCCTGCAAATTTTTTTTAAAAAATGAGTAAAAATCTTCCAATAAATCCTAAAAATATCTAAAGTGATTCCATATTTATCAGTAAAACTTCTGATATTTTCTTGAAGAACATTCACATAAAAATCAACCAAAATCCAGAGAATTTACTGGATTTTGGTTGATTTTTATGTGAATGTTCTTTAGAAACATTTCTTCTTTTTCCACCAAAAAATGTTAAAAAAAATTTCCCAAAAATGTAGAAAATGTGGACATCAGAAGTTTCACTGTGAAAATATTCATTATTTTCCACATTTTCAAACTTTAAAACGACACGAGGGTTAAAATAATGAAACTCTAAAATCATTTAATAATGACACAGTCAGCAGATGATCCAACATTATTTTAAAGCTGTGTGTATTTTCCAGAAGCCTCAGGGTTTGATTGAAACTAAATGTGAGATCTGATCCATTCACCAGAAAACACAAACTTTACTTCAGAATATTCCAGTAAAAATGAGCTGAAACATTTGGGAGAAACTATCAGTAAAATATGATCAACAGGGAAACTTCTAACATTCTGATTGTTGGAAATCAAATCTAAAATCCTTGAAGATCTGCTTCCAAAGGAATCTTTCATATTTGGTAGAATATTGAGGACAGAAATGGAAGGATTTCAGGATGAATTTACCACAAACCACAGAAGAGCACAGAATACTTTGGAAAGAGTGATCTAGATGTGATGAACTGACTGCCAAGTCCTCACACCTTAATCCCATCAGAAAGTTATGGAGATTTATGGCAAGAAAAGTTCATAATGATGGAAAACAGTTCAATAACAAGGATGACCTGAAACATTAATGATTAAAGCACGAGACAGAATTGATGAGAAAATGCTGCTTTCTCTGATTCAGAACCAAAAAGGTGAACAGAAGTGACTTTACATTATGGAGACGATAAATTATGAAGATCTGATCTTTTTGTTGACATTTTTAATTCTATTTAATCAAATTTACAACTATAAAATAAATGATGTTTTATATTTAAATTTCTACCTGTTCTGATCTCTGTGTTCCATGTTGAGTAGAACAAAGCAGATGAATAATAACCAGCTGATAGAATGTGTGTTTGTAATGAAGAACTCAGAGTCAGGATTTTTAGCCACAGCCCTTTATTCTTCTCCATCACACACAAGATGAAGGAAGTTCTCATTTCATCACTGGAACAGGACTTAAAGACTCAAATCAGGATCAAATGTGGCTGCACAAAAAGCTGATTTTCACTGGACAATAATGTGTGAAAGTCTGTCAGCAGTTTGGAGATTCACTGCTTCCTCTCTCATTTCACACTTTGTGCAGCTCAAATGCTTTTAGTTCAAGTGAGCGTCAGAGGAACACAGCACACTTCTCCTCCATTCCTCGGGCATCTTCGCACTATGTAAGATCCTGTTGAACAACCCAGTCACAAACTCTACTGCTGCCTCTCCGAGACACTTCCATACCTCCACAGGTATATCATCAGGACCAAGTGCCTTTCCACTCTTCATCCTTAGCACACCAGCTCACCTACGACCGCTCAAACACTGCGTTATGATTTCCATATCCTTCTGTACACTACCGTTCAAAAGTTTGGGGTCATCCAGACAATTCCATGTTCTCCATGAAAGCTCCCACTTTCATTCATGTGCTAACATAACTGCACAAGGGTTTTCTAATCATCAATGAGCCTTTCAACAGCATTAGCTAACACAATGTAGCATTAGAACACAGGAGTGATGGTTGCTGGAAATGTTCCTCTGTACCCCTATGGAGATATTCCATTAAAAATCAGCTGTTTCCAGCTACAATAGTCATTTACCACATTAACAAGGTCTAGACTTGATTTATCATTTATTTAAAGCTATCTCCATTGAAAAGAACTGATTTCAAGAAAAAGGACATTTCTAAGTGACCTCAAACTTTTGAACAGTAGTGCATATTTAGATAATGTCATATTTTTTTTAAATTAGACATGTAAGATGAAATAATATTGATGATAGTTCGTGTCCTTGTTCCTCTTTTAGCACACATCACACAGTATTACAATGAAGAAGAACATTCAATCATCAAATACAATCATTTTCATAACAAGCTGCTGTGGAGGCAAAACCTTTTTGTTCTTTGCAATAAATCTTTTGTTCTTTTATTCAGAGCTCTGAAGGTACAGGTGACACAGAATGCAAAGCAGTCTATGTATCAAGTCAATCTGGAAGGAGCTGAGAACTCAAAGGAGAAGCATTTACGCACAGGTCCTACACTCAGCTGGGGCGGAAACAATCTGCGGCTGCAGGTTTGCCACCGGCGGCAAAAAGGGGACACACGCAGCACTGAGGAGGAACTGAGAATGAATGACCGAGTTCAAACAAAGTGTCCATGAGTTTCTGTTGGGAAAGCATCAAGATCTGCGGCAAACTGTGCAGGATTGCCTTCATATCCAAAATCCGGGTTGCAGCCGGTAAGAGCAGAATTCTGGAGACTCTAAAAGACTGTTTAAGCTGCCGATGTGTGCCACTGCAGTATGTGTTAGCATTAGCATTAGCCACGGAGATCGACGTCAAGCACGAGCGGCTTGTTGTCAACTTTGTCTGTTTACCAATAATTGCCGTGAGTTTTGTAATTGTTCAGTTGAAAATAAGATTGCAGGCTAATTGGTGCTAATTAGAGGGTTCCAGCTCAGACCAGTGAATTCATCCTGTTTGTAATGGTGGGTTTTTATGATGCCCTTTATTTATTTATTGGATCTGGAAAGGATTGCACTTTAAAAGCACTTTATGCACTTTCAATATTTTACAACCATGAAGTAAAAAGTATAAAATGGTTAAAACATTTTTTGATAAAAATGCTCGGAGTAATTTGTTAAACTGCGATTCAAAATCGACTCTTTAAAATGCAGATAAATTCATGTGTGGTATAGTATTGGGTTGAATATTGCTCGTGCCATGATTTGTCGCTTCAGTTTATGTGGTGTTGAGGTTGACAAACATAAATTGAGTGGAGTAGCATTTGCCAATGTGGTGAAAATGTACATGAAGAATGGTTGTTACTATTTGCTGAATGCAGTAATGCGAACATTGTCCTTTTGTGTTCTGTTTAAAGGTTTTTCACCTTAATCTATCAACTAAGCGTATGGACTTATGGAAGTTGCCACCTCTGTATCTCATGAATTTGCGACCACTGCAAAATAAACAGTTTAAGTTCATTTGTATCAGTTTTAGGTGAAACTGAAAAGAGCTAAAAGTGAACTATTGAGTGGAAATGTGTCCTCTGTGTTGGCTGATGAACATATGGGACACTCTGACACTTGTGTATAGAGTGGTATCCTAATGAAGATGTGTTTGATGTGACAGGTGATTGGCAGGAGGAGGAGAGTCTGACGGAGGAGCAGAGGAACGTTGGCAGCCATTTTGTCTGAGCTCAACAACGGAGGAAACATGGATTCTTCACAAAAAGTGAGAAACATACCACTGTAACATTATTATCATGAATTTGTTATTTAAAATGTCTAAAGTTGCTCCAGTTGGTGAGATGGGCCGACCAAAGCCAGGTGACGTTGGCTGGAGAGATGCAGCTCTGCAGAAGCAGCTGTACTGAGGATATAATGGTGGACTGCTAGGAAGCTGCTTGTTTTTTGTTTGAGGCTGAACGAGCTGCTGATCATACTTTATGAAAATGTCTTACATGGTGATGAAGATAAGTAACAGAAGAAAAGTCTTGTTTTTCAAGCAAGTTGTTCATGAAGGTAAAGAGCAGCATTTTCTTTGGTAGAGAATAATACTTTTGAGCATTGTGAGTTTACCAGCCTTTTCCTTCTCAAGAAATTCAGACAGTTGAACCCTAAAGTTTACTTACTGTATAAATGACACATAACCCTTTTTTTAAATTTACACGATCTGACATTAAATCTGGCAATGCTTCTCCTGTTTTATGTCGGTTAAGATGACCAAAATTATCTTTAAATGCCAGAATAATGAAAGAGATTTTTTTTTTAGAGAGAATTTTTATTACTTTCTTCACAATCTTGGACTTGACTATGGACTTCGGCCATACTATGTTCCAAGGGAGTTCAGTCACATCAAAGCAATACTTGTAAACATTCCACCCAAAGCAACTGACTTGGTTCCATGTGATGTTTTGCATGATACTGTAGCTCGGATACAGTATCAACATCCTGAGGCGCTTGTAATAATATCAGGAGATTTCAATCATATCAGCCTCTCCTCTCATCTGGCTGGATTTACAGTTTAACTGCCATACCAGAGAGAATAAAACCCTAGACCTGCTGTATGCCAATGTCAAAGAAGCTTACAGAGCTACTGCCTTACCACCACTGGGCAGGTCAGATCATAACTTGGTTTATCTGCAGACCTGTTACAAACCTTGTGTGCTGAGACAGTCTGCAACTAAAGTCCAAATCAGAAGATGGACTCCTCAAGCTAGTGAAGCTCTAAGGGACTGCTTTGAATCAACAGCCTGGAATGTGCTTCTGGAAACAGATGAGGACAGTATGAACATTGACAGACAGGTTGATTGTTTAACTGAATACATCAGCTTCTGTTGAGACACAGTCATACCTGCAAAGGCTGCCTGCTCTATGGAAAACATCCTGTATTGTACCGGTACCAAAAATCAAATGTCCGGCTGAACTAAATGACAACAGACCTATTGCCCTGACCTCACACATCATAAAAACTCTGATGCGGCTGGTTTTACGTCTACTGAGGCTTGAGGTCAAAGACAAACTAGATTCCTTGCAGTTTGCTTACAAAAAATACACTGGAGTGGATAATGCCATCCTCTTCATGCTTCACCGTGCCCTGTCTCATCTGGAGGAACCTGGAGTTTATGTGAGAATCATGTTCTTTGATTTTTCAAATGTATTCAACTCCATCCAACCCACCATCCTCAAAGACAAGCTCACAGAGATGGGAGTGGATCCTTCCTGTGTTTCATGGATCACAGATTACCTGACAGGAAGGCCACAGTTTGTCAGGCTGGGGAACTGTGTTTCTGGGACATTAATGAGTAGTACTGGGGCTCCACAAGGAACAGTCCTGGCTCCATTCCTGTTCACACTGTATACATCTGACTTGAAATACAGCACTGAGTCCTGCCACATTCAGAAATACTCTGATGACACTGCTATCGTGGCATGTATCAGAAATGGACATGAAGCTGAATACATAGATCTGATAAGTGCCTTCAGTGACTGGTGTCACAAAAACTGCCTGCTACTCAACGCCTCAAAGACAAAGGAAATGATCATAGATTTCCACAGATCCAAAACCCCTCTTCAGCCAACTGAACACTTGTGGTGTTGACGAGGGCTGCAACCAACGACGCGTCGACGAGTCGTCTGAGCATGATACGTCATCAAAAGCGGAAGTGAGCGTGCAATGCAACAGAAATCACCTTCCGACTGGAGCGCGGAACACGGACGGACATCAGCGCTGATTCTTCACAGAAAGTGAGAAACATACCACTGTAACATTATTGTCATTCATTTGTTATTTCAAATGTTGCTCCAGTTGGTTAGATGGGCCGACCAAAGCCAGGTGACGTTGGCTGGAGAGATGTAGCTCTGCAGAAGCAACTGTACTGAGGATATAATGGTGGACTGCTAGGAAGCTGCTTGTTTTTGTTTGAGGCTGAACTAGCTGCTGATCATACTTTATGAAAATGTCTTACATGGTGATGAAGATAAGTAACAGAAGAAAAGTCTTGTTTTTCAAGCAAGTTGTTCAGGAAGGTAAAGAGCAGCATTTTCTTTGGTAGAGAATACTACTTTTGAGCATTGTGAGTTTACCAGCCTTTTCCTTCTCAAGAAATTCAGACAGTTGAACCCAGAAGTTTACTTACACTGTATAAACGACACATAACCCTTTTTTTTAATTTACACGATCTGACATTAAATCTGGCAATGCTTCTGCTGTTTTGTCAGTTAAGATGACGAAAATTATCTTTAAATGCCGGAATAACGAAAGAGTTTTTTTTTTTAAAGAAAATTTGTATTATTTTTTTCACAATCAGAAGTTTGCATCCACTAAGATTGCTATTCCTTCAAGATAACGATGCCCTGGCTTTGAAAGCTTTTGATAGATTAAGATGTATTTTCAGGCACACCTCAAACACACTGCTTCCTTGTGTGACGACATTAGAAAATCTAAAGAAATCAGCCAAGACATCAGGAAGACATTTGTGGGCCTCCACAGTTGTGGTTCATCCTTGGGTGCAGTTTCCAGATTGCTGTGGTTTGAGGTTTGTCTGTCCAAACAATTACATGCACGGATCAACGCCATGGGAATGTCAAGCCATCCTACTGCTCAAGATGGAGACTGGTTAAGGTTAGGATTGTTTTGGAGGGAAATGTGCTCATCAAGTCCAGAAGAAAAGCAAACGACCTTTCAGTACAGGCCATCCTCTGGCTGAGCATGGGGGGTGGCAGCACCATGTTGTAGGAGTGTTTTGCTGCAGGAGGGACTGGTGCACTTCATGGAATAGATGGCATCAAGAGGATAGAACATTATGTGGAAATATTGAGGCAACATCAGCCAGCAAATGAAAGCTTGGGCACAAGTGGATCTTCCAAATGGACAGCGCTGGTGCAAATCTGACACTGTCCTGGAGAAACTGTGCACTACTGACTTAGAACTGCTTTCTGTTTCACTGTGCCCTCTATATCTTTCTCAGGAATTTCCCCAAATATGTTTGAAACTTGTCTATATCCATCCAAAGGCCAGTGAAATAAATGCCTGTGGGCTTATCCATCAGGTCATCCAGAGACTTCAGTCCAACTCCTCGGATGCACCTAACATTAGTCTGGGAGATATGAACCACTGCACACTAAAACAAACACTGAGAGACTTCCATCAATACGTCAGATGTCCCACTTGATGAGACAAAATCTTTGATCTCTGTTTGAACAGTGTGAAAGGTGCTTCTCCTCTAGGTTCCTCTGACCACAACTGCATCCTCCTTATCCCTGTCTACCACTGTACTGAAGCAAGGCAAAGTGCAGAACATCAGAGTGAAAGTTTGTCACACTCTGCAGGGATGTCTGGAGGTTACTGACTGGGACGTGTTTAAGGAGTCCTCAGCTGATATTGATGAACGGACTGATGTTGTGAGCAGCTGGGTCACAGACTGTGAAACTAGTGTTATTCCTGAAAAAAACTGTTAAACTATATCCAAACACTAAGCCATGGCTTTCTAAGAAGCTTAAAGACCTACTGTACAGAAAGAAAACAGTCTTCAGAGAAGGAAATACACTAAATCTGTATAACCGACAGAAGGAAATAAAGTTGGAGATCAGGACCCACAAAAGACAATACAAAGACAAACTTGAGTCTCAGCTCAAAATGAACAACCTCAGTTCAGTCTGGGACGGCATGACACATAACTGGGACTAATTAATGTGTCAATGAGAGAGTTCAGCTCAGTGGTTATAATTCTGATTTAGAGCTGGCTCAAAGTCTAAACAGTTTTTCTGTCAGGTTTGACTCCCATGATTTTAGGGCTAAACATGCTGAGACTAAAAACTGTCTCATGTCAGCCTCTCCACAGAATCCCTTTCTTGATGTGGGCAATGTAATCTGGTGTCTCAAACAGTGCAGACCAAAGAAAAGTCCTCTACCTGATTACATCGGTGGCCGTTTATTGAAAACTTTTACTACGTCTGACTAAATGACCAAGATTGGTGCCGATGTCCCTGTCTATCTTATGTTTTGTTAGATTTTTCTTTAAATGGCTTTTATTTTGCTTGTAATTGTTTTACTGTGCTTTTTACATTTGTAAAACATTTCCTTTAATCATTTCTATTCCTTTAACTGTTTTACTGTTTTGTTGCTTTTGTTGTTTGATGGTGAACGCTTGTGTAACTGCTGCACAACAAATTTCCCGGGTCGTTCAGGTCAAATCCAGAATTCAGTGGCAGAATTACAGATCTTTCCTGGACTTGTATCAACATCTGATCCCCAAGGAGAAACCAGAAAGTGTTGGTGGTCTGAATTGACCCTGCTGCCATTAAGACCTAAATTTGGACATTGATGTTGTATGCTTTTCATATTGTACATTTCTCCAGTAATGTAACTTAACGGAAAGTCTGAGGATCAAGAGATCCTGGTGGTACAATCCCATCAGTCCCAGCTCTGCTTTGTTTTTCACGGTGATCGACAGATTTTACTACCCAATATTCTAAAACTACCGTGCAGATAGCTGAAAACTATCGGTCTGTGAAAATAGTTTTGTTGACATTGTGTGTGTGCTGTTGACACATTTCTAGGTTTCTAATGACAAAGCTGCTGGCATGTCTGTAGATTCATGATCTTGTTTCAGCCTCATGTCCAACTACATGGAATTGAGACTTTTAGGTACCATTTTTTTCATGATTGCTCTTCCATCACTGCCTCTGTTTTTATCTTTCTTTTGCTACAGAAATGTAAACGCAGTAATGGAGTGAGATGTCGGACCTCTGAGGAGGATAAGGATGGTTCAGCAAAAACAGCAAAAAGAGATGAATCACTGAGTTGTGCGCAATGTGGCAAGACTTTTGTCACAGCAACAAAGCTAAGAATTCACAAACGTATTCACACTGTGGACAAACCATTCAGTTGTGATCAGTGTGGAAAAGCTTTTACTCTGAAGAGTGATCTCGCAAAACATCAACTTATTCACAGTGGAGTGAAACCATTCAACTGTGATCAGTGTGGAAAAGCTTTTACTCAGAAGGGTCACTTAAAAAGCCATCAACTCATTCACAGTGGAGTTAAACCTTTCAACTGTGATCAATGTGGAAAGGCTTTTAATCAGAAGAGTAATCTAACAAGCCATCAACTCATTCACAGTAGAGTTAAACCATTAAGCTGTGATCAGTGTGGAAAGGCTTTTATTCACAAGAGTCAGTTAAAAAGTCATCAACTCATTCACAGTGGAGTTAAACCATTCAGCTGTAATCATTGTGGAACGGCTTTTACTCACAAGAGTACTCTAGCAAATCATCAACTCATTCACAGTGGAGTGAAATTGTTCGGCTGTGATCAGTGTGGAAAGGCTTTTACTACCAAGAAAACGTTAAGAAGTCATCAACTCATTCACAGTGGAGTTAAACCATTCAACTGTGATCAGTGTGGAAAAGCTTTTACTCAGAAGAGTAACTTAAAAAGTCATCAACTCATTCACAGCGGAGTTAAACCATTCAACTGTGATCAGTGTGTGAAAACCTTTACTCAACATGAACAGTTGTTGATCCATCAATGCCCCCATTCTGGTCGAAAGCGGTACCACTGTGACTCCTGTGAGAAAACTTTCAGCTCCCAACAGAGATTAAAACGTCACCAACGCATCCACACTGGACATGATGTGTACGCATGTGATTACTGTGGCAAACCATTTCTATTGTACTCGCAGTTAAAAGCTCATGAAGTGACCCACACTGGGGTTAAACCATACATTTGTGACCAGTGTGGGAAACGCTACAGCTACATTGCACATCTCAAAATTCACCAACGTGTCCACACTGGGGAGAGACCATACAGATGTGACGAGTGTAAGAAGACTTTTACAACTTTGGGTTCCCTGAAACAACACCAGCAGATCCACACCAGAAAGAAAGCATTCAATCAGTGTCACAGTGAGGTATGTAACGAGTGGTCTCAGTCACAGTGTACACACAATTATGTATTGGATAATTTTGGCTATTGCTGCAAAATTGTTTCAAAACTGTTTTGAACAACTGTGGTCAGTTGAATTCTGTTAACACTATCAGCTATCGTTCAGTCTAACCTGTATTCGTTTTGACACATTCTGGGCCAGGTTAATCTGGGGATGTATGTTAGATTAGGAATTCTGACGTAATCAGACAACTGAATGTTAAATTCCAACAGGTAAAAGTGTCTTCAGATGTCATTTGGGGTGCTCTCTATCTCAGTCAAGGCATCAGTTCTTCAATGCTGCAGGAAACACTGACGTTCTCTGTGTTTGTGTGTTTGTTTTCCAAGCAGAACGGAACAGATGGACAAAACTCTCAGACTTGTCAGCACTCTGCCAATGGTGAACAGTGCTGCTTTGACCAGTCTGGACCAGGGCCGTGCAGAGACCTTTGGAGGGGCAGGTGCTCAGAGTTCAAAGGGGGGCACATGGAGCACGAATTTGAAACACCATAAACACCATACAGAAACATACCTACAATATACCTGTGTGAATTGTAGCAGCAGATATTCTTAAAGAATGAAACATAAAATCACAACATACGACACACCTGTGTCATTCTTACCTTTTGTGCTCTTTGTGATCCAGCTGGTGAGTGATCCACTGCCTTTTGCAGCCTCACGCAGCTCCTTTTGTTTTTCTTTCGACCTCCTCTCCTTACGAGGCATCTCTGCAAATTGAAATATGATTAAACCACAATCTGATACACACACACACACACGCAGTGACATTTCATACCTTTTCAAGACATACACTGTATAACCACAGATTTACTCCATGGGGTTGATTCATAATCTGCCCTTTATTATTCATAGTGCTGATAATAAAGCATAAATTTTTTTTAATGATATAGAAATCATGTATTTAAACTGATTTGTGCTTTTATTGAATTTGACTATCCACTTTGCGCAAAAGAGCAAGGTCATAAAAGCTATATATTTTATATTTATGGATATCATATATATTAATTTTGTGTGTGTGTATGTATATATATATATATATATATATATAAGTATACACACACACACACACACACAGACATTCAGATACAAATGTTCTAAACAAATACTGATATGTTGAAATGAGAGATTGAGAAAATCACAATTCAAATTCTTCTAATTGTTACTGTTGTATTTATATTGCAATACAATAATTTCCAGTCCAAAATTAAGTGAATATACATGTACATGGCATAGTTTCAGTGAAATAACATAACCTCTGCCTCATTGCCTCTAGAAACACAGGAAACACACTGCAGCTCACTGACAGTAAAATAATACATCTCTCTGATGCACTTTGCCCATGACAAAAGAAACATACAGAAACAAAAAGAAGTCTGGCACACTTTATCCTCTCAGCACGCTGTGTGGTTAACTAGCGATGTTTAACTAACTATAACTGATGAGAGGTGTGTTAGAGTCAGACACTCACACAGGATGCTCACTTTACTTCGTCAGTCATCTTGCAAGAAAACACCGTGTACAAACGAGTACCGCTGCAAAACATACTCACCGGACCACAGTTGTCCTTCCTTGAGTCTTCCCTTTCAAGATTAGCAGCACCAGACCATTGGTTGTCCTCCTTCGGGTCTTTCGTTTCTAAATTAGCAGCGCTAACGGTGAGCTTCGGGGCATGGCAGGGCCGTGACTGACGTCTACCTCGATCATGTGACCGACTGAGGTTAGACCTGAATTATTTTTTTTGTTTGAATTATTTATTATTTTTGACCGCACAGATTTTCACACACACACACACTTAAAAAAAAAAAAAAAAAAACTTTGACAAAAGGGCACTTTGGGCATGAGGTGCAAAAGGGGCAGGTGCTTCAGCCCCCCCCTTGCACGTGCCAGGTCTGGACCAACGTCCAACCAACAGGGAACCCTACAACGACACCAGCGTATGCACACTGGACACAGACTGAACCCCTGCCAAGAAGATTTCTCCATGCAGGGTTCAGTAAAAGTTCATGAAGTCCTCCACAAACTTAGTCCTTGAGATCCGGCTTCACAGAATTCTGGTCTAATTTCTTGTTGAGTGTCTTAATTGTAAAATCTATTAAGAGGAAAGCTGTCGTTAACAGACGTGACTGGTAAATTAATGAAATCATTCAAAGTGGTTATTCAGTTAAATGAATTATCAGTGGTAGAGGGATAGACGTCTGGATGGAGGCAGTGAGCAGCAGGGCGAATTTCCAGCTTAATGGTTCCTCAGATCCCTCTAGGCTGCAGGAACCTGTTGGATGCAGAGCTGGTTCAGTGATTCTCTGATGGTTAAGCATAATTATATTGTTAAAACACAAGAATTGTTCACCAGTCGAGCCTTTTTTAACCCTTACCTCAGGTTAAATTTGGTCCAGCTCTCCGTTTAAAGGGTTAGATTCTATCTGCCTTTTTGTATTCCACCTAACAAGTTTCAGCAGAATAAATTAAGCTGGAGTCGAGAGACACTCGCCCAGGTTCTGACTGCCTTGCTTCCGAATGTCTCACCCCTCTTATCTGATAAATGCTATCCCACCAAGCAGCCTTTCTAAGTAGTAGAATTGATCTATCATTCACGTTCGTTATCGGTCAGCTTCTCTCTAAGGACTTGCATGCACTTGGTGCTATTCCTGGGTTCGTTTTAGAGGTTTGGAAAGAACTAACCTCAGGGGTAATGTTTAAACACTCTCACTTTGGACTAAGTAACCTTTAAGAACCATTGGATTGAATGCACACAATCAACTTAACTTTTTACCACTATGCAGATTTTTAGTGGTTTATAATAATTTCATTAGGCTTCTCTTTAAATGCAATAAAGCGCTTTATTAAGCAAGTTTAGCAAGGGCACAGCATCAATTCATGATTAAAACAATTAATTATTTCTGATTAAAAATGATCCTAAAGTAACTAAATTGAGCGTACCTGACAATCTTCTCTAATTGTTAAATTTAGGAGAGAGAGCGAACAGCGTGGCCACTACCGTATCACTCGGTCTTGACTTGCGTCTGGGAGGAGTCCTCAGTTGTCCAGAGGACTCGTTACGATGTCTTCTTTGTGGACAAAAGGATCTTATCCCTCGGCAGGGGGGAGCGGAGGAACCCTGTAAGCCAATCGTGGTCTGGCAGTTATCTCTGGAATCGGCTGGAACGTTAGTGCTTACGCTCTGTGGTATGGTGGTGATGGAAAACCTTCGTCTGTTCAGGCTGTAGTGGGTCACTGGGTCTCCCAGCCCCGGGGAGGGGAACAGCCCAGTGCTGTTGCCTCCTTTGCCTCTTCGGGTGTAGTCGGTTCTCCCCTCTATTGGTTTCTTCTGGATAACTGCAGAACCTCTTCGGACTCTCCGTTGGGCAGAGTGTGGTCTTCGCTTGTTGAACAAAGTCGGAAAAAGACTTTGCTTCCAACGATATCCTCAGCGATCTCTGGAGCCTAAGTCCCGCGTAGTCTTCCCGTCTCTAGGGCAATAGAGGAAGGTGAAGATTCTTCAGAACTCCGGCCAAGTTCCCTTTGCAGCTCTTCTTGCAGCTCCGGCGAACATCTCCCGTCTAACTCTTCTGTGCTGCCGCTCTTATACGCTCTCCTCTACACACATCTCTGGCTAGGTACGCCCTCTGACACCGTCTAACTTATGCAATCGACTTGTCATCACATACAGCAGTAATACAGAAGTCATGTTGTTACAGCAAATACACAGTGTCCACATTCTGTTTAACACACACACATTTCAGCCAGCCCTCTTGGGTTTTTCCCAAACTTCCCTTTTTTCCGAGGAGGCTGCAATGTCATTGTGGCTGCCGAGTCATGGTGATTGTTGTTTTCTGCACTTCTGCTTTCTTAAGGCCTGGACACACAAAGCCTATGAGGCCTGTACGCACACACAGAGCCTAAACAAGGATTACTTCACATAGAATCACTTCTTAAATCATTCTTCTCAATCTGAACATAATAAATCATCTGAATCATTACTTTAATCAAATCAACACTTTAAAAATGTATATATATTTCAGCAAGCATAATCATATGGTTAACTTATAATGTTTCTTCGTAAGATCTTTATTTGTCTGCTTCAAAACCTTTATCTTAGGGCCATAATGAGCCTGACTCCTTTCTGAGACCTCAACATCTGCATCTTACTTGACAGAATTAATGTTTTGGTTCCAATCACATTGTATTTGCATGTAGCTCTGTGTTTTCTGCTCCAGGAATTGGGTGATGTGTATGACCTTGCACCCACAGCTGGTTGCTCATGTTACTTCCATGTGATCTGCCATTAAAACGGCCACATTCTACCATAAACACTGTAAATAATAACACACCTGCTCAAAGTTAAAGGCCAACATATGACCCAAACATGACATGGATTTGGTGCCACTTTGAACTAAGATGATCTCTTCTGTTAAACAAACCGTTGATTGTGAATCTTTTTTCCAGATATGAAGCTGCTCCTTCCAGGTCCACAGACAGTAAACAAAACAAAGCTCTCTGTAAAAACCCTCAGAATGTTGAATAGAATAAATGTGGACAGTTTCATGACTGTAAGAGAAGATTTCTGGATCAGTTTGGTCATTTTGAGGCTAATTTTGCTCATTTTGTGTCAGAATGTGTTTAATTTTGATCAGTTTACATCTTTTGGTCCGTTTTTAAAAATGTTGCATCTTTTCATGTTTTTTTGGTTGTAATTTTGGTTATTTTGATCTTTTTGTCTGTTTTGCTCATTTTATCTCTCATTTTAGTCATTTTACACCCGTTTCAGATTGCTTTTTTTCATTTTGTGTCTCATTTTTGTCATTTTGTTGCTAATTTTTGTGTCTGGTTTTTGTCATTTTTGCTTAATTTTAGTCCCATTTTGCCACTTTTGGTCTTTTTTTAATGTCCATTTTGTAATTGTATGGTATTTTTCTATCTTGGTCGGATGTTTTATGTTCCATTTTGGTCATTTTGTGTCCCATTTGAACTGTCCCATAACATTGTTGGACCGTTCAGTAGACTCTGGGTCTTTTTCTCACCACTGAAAAAGTTTGTCCATTTTTGTCTCATTTTGGTCATTTTATAGATTAGATAAAACGTGACTGTCATTACACAGAGAACAAGTACTAAGACAGTAAATGCATTTTTAAAAAGTCCGTTGTGATGTCAGAGAGAAGAACTAACAACTGTTACCTGTTATGTATTGTGGGTTACAGAACTAATCTCTGCCTGCTGTGAGGTGTCATTATTATTTCAAAGAGTCACTAGAGGGCGCACTGATATACTGGAGTGTGTGAAAATAAATGGCTCGAATGGCCGCAGCAGGAAATCCGTCTCTGTCTCTTTCGTGCTCTAGTCTGGTAGAAGTTGGATAATACCAAGAGACACAACATTACCACATTCCATATTCTGAACAATTCATACACTTGAGAAAGTCAGTTTAACACACAAACCTTGGAGAAATTGGAGAGTTGTGTAGATTTCAAGTGTGAAACTTGTGAAGACATTGTGAGCAAAGACTGTGACAGAAAAATGAAGCCTCCTCAGCCAGATAGGAAACATTCAGGTAAGACAGAAGTCCAGACCATAGATATACCAGATGCCTCACGCCACTGTCCAGCATAGGCTGGCGATGCGTCAGTGCGCCGCCATCTTGGAACGGGAGTGAAGTTGTAAACAACCTACGTCTGGTATATGCCAGACCATTACACAGACACAGTTTTCTGCTCATAACTTTCCTTGTAATGCATAGATTTCGACATGGTATGGCTCATTTGAAAGCTTACGAGGTCGTCTTTTGATTACACTCCCAAAGAGATGGTGTCAATCAGCACAACAAGTTTTAGGGACCCTTTTCCTGCAACTGTTTGTTGTGTTGACTTGTTGTGATGTCAGGTTTCTCTGATCACCATGATAAGCAGCTTCTAAGTTTTATTTATTTAGTCTACTGATTATTCCTTTTTTGTGCCGCATTTCCATATGGGATTAACATCTTTGAACAATTATACGCATATAAACAAAGTCCACTAGCACCGTTAGCATTGCAATGCTAACCGTTAGCATCCAAGATCAAACTCAACAGCATCGTACTTGCTCAATTCAATAACACAAACGATAAGTAATTCAGTACTCACAGGCATAGATTTTCCTCACTCTGAGAAAAAAGGGAACAACAATAACAACACATAGCTGGCACAAAGTTGGAACCATGCCTAAATTCTTAAATTTACTTGTGTTCCATGCCTGCATGAAAAAAAGCTAGATATAATATTGATTTCATTAACTGCTCATCAAAAACAATATATCCTTTTCTAAGTTCAGTATGAGTTTATTTCTGAAACCCAATTTGCCATCTCTGTGTGCACTTCTCCAATATGGAGTAATAGGAGTGCCAAATCAAAATATAAATAAATAAATAAATAAATGTGGAAATATAAAGAGAAATAAATAAATAAATGTGGAAATATAAAGAGAAATAAATAAATAAATAGGAAAATTTTGTCTTTGCTTTTACCTTTTCTGCTTTTTCCTTTTATTTATTTATTTCTCTTTATATTTCCACATTTATTTATTTAATTATTTATTTCTCTTTATATTTCCACATTTATTTATTTATTCATTTAATTATTTATTTATTTCCCTTTATATTTCCTCAGTCCACCAAGAAAAGGAAAAATGCAAATCAGTTTGCTCTGGGCGGGATTCTGAACACAGGAGTCCTGCCTGACACCAGCTCCCAGCACGGCTGAAGTGAAGCTATGTCACCGTTGAGCTTCGGCTTATTCTGCCACTGATAAGAAAATAAACATTAATTTACCGAATTAGCAGCGTCCTTTCAGTGTCTGATGGCAGAATCACTTCACTTCACTTCAGCCGTGGTCGGAGCTGGCGTCAGGAAAGAACCCTGTGTGCGGGTATGACTCCCCACCCTGAAAAGGAAGCCCTGCCCAGAGCAAACTGATTTGCATTTTTCTATTTCATGGTGTCAGGCCATTTTGAAATAACCACCAAGAAATAAAATGCAAATCAGTTTGCTTTCACTTGGTGGGCTGAGCTGTCAATCAAATGGCTCTAGGCGGGGCTTCCTCGTCGTTCCTGATTAGAGTGCCTATATAATGAGAGTGGCGACATGACGGGTCCAAAAAATTTTGGTCACGTGATCTATAGGAGCCATTTTGTTTCCTATTTATGAACGCCGGTTATGCCTGTTAACGTTGTTTACAACGCAGAGAGTAATTCTCTGACTTTTTTGGCTTCATAAATACCTGAAAAATGACGGGCTGTTGTGCCTTTGGGTGCACAAATCGATCCGAGAAGGGATTACACATGTTTAGATTTCCCAGGAGTAGTGAAAGAATGAAACTGTGGGAAAATAAAGTCCGGAGAGTGGGATGGAAACCGACTTCATCATGATTTTTGTGCCAGGTTAGTCCCATGTATGTACTTTCATGTTATGATGTATGGGTGAATGACAGATAGAAAAGTTTGATGTGATTTTAGGCAGTTGTGGTTATTTTGACTTTGACCATTTTCATGCATGGAGATGCATGAAATACGGGCCGCTGAAGTTTAACGGGGTAACCCGTTAAACTTCAGCGGCCCATCTGAGCTTCGACAACAGCCTCCCTGTTCATTCACATGATTTCGAATTCAACAAACAGCTGACAGTTTTCTGTTTCCTATTTTCTGTTTTCCGTCCAACCTGCAGTCACTTATCAGCCTCATATGACCCGAACAGGCTCCGTGTTCTTCACCTGTTTCTGGGCTGTTAGCCGCCGTTAGCATGAGGATGCTGTTAGCCATATGCTTACAGCTACAGCAGCGTACAGGCGGACGGGAAAACGTATTTTACTAAATTGACCGAAGCTGCAAACTCGATGATAGAAACATTATACACCCATGGAAAGCTTAGATTCTCATGAATCCGCCGGTATAAACCACTTTCAGATGTGATTACCACAGCGGGTAATATAAACACATTTGTCCAACAAACAGCAAATAACGTAAACAGCAGAACTCACCTTTGAAGGCTCAAAACTAGTCACAGATGAAAATATTCCACAAAACAGCCATAATCCAACCTTGGACATCCAGACAAAACAAGCGAGTAAATTATTTTGTCCAAAACATGTCTTGAAATCAGTAAACAATCCATAGTTTTCGTGACTGTGCACCTCGCGCTGCGCGTCCCATATTGAGTGAATGGAAACAAAATGGCTTCAAATCCCCAGTTGTCGCCACTCTCATTATATAGGCACTCTATTCCTGATCACAGGCATATGAAGACTAGATACGACACGCCCCTCTGAGCGGCGTGCCTACGGAGACGCTAAGCTAGCGGGGGCAAAGTTTCAGTGTTTTCCATTGATGTGTACGGCACGAAAATTAAAACAAGAAGAATGCCGGCTCATTGTGCGGCATACAGTTGCACACTACATCGGACGATCAAGACAAGGAAACTTGGAATAACTTTCCACATGTAAGAATAGTTTTGGGCTCGTTTTTTTTATTATTAAATCTTGTTGAGGGTCTATGAGAGCTAACTAGTTAGCCATTAGCAAAACACTAACATGAGCTAACAGCTGGACAACCAAATACCAGACGATTAATAGTAGCTGTAGTATAGCTGTACAAGCAGTAATACGAAAAGTACAAGCAGCAGTAGTAGTATAAGTAGCTGTTAGAGTCGTAGAAGTAGTATCAGCATGTGTAATAGTTGTAGTAGCAGTGACAGTATCAGCAGCAGTAGTTGGTGTATTACCACTAGTAGTAGCATTACTATTAATACCACCAATACTACCACTAGTATTCTCTTGTGAGATCTGATAAGGTGAAGTGAAATATTGCATTAACAACAATACTCCCTCCTGCATTGAAACAACAAAAGTACCAAAGAACAGAACTTTTGAAAAATAGTGTTCCTTTTTTTCTTTTTGTCTGTTTATATATTAACTTCCTGAAAGGTGAGGAAAATGTTGCTGTGAGCCAGAGAGGAACAGGCCGACATTCCCACATCACTGGACGCAGTGTACATAATCAAAGCTGCTACATGGTTATGTAACTAATTACGATCATGAGTATCAGATATATTTTTAAAATACTGGAAAGGAAATTCCTGTTATATACATGCAGTTGTAAAATTTAGAGTATGTATTATTATTATTTTTTTTTTCATCTACAGAATTGAAAGATTATGGCGAGATGTGTATGGAAATGTCCTTGACTTGTTCCACACACTATTTCTCAGTTTGGAAGTGGAAGGGTTTCTAAACCCTGAAAATGAACTGGAGTTATTCACTCTCCACTGGACCTACGTCCCACAGTTGCAGCAGCATCTTCAGGCATTCAAGGAAGCCTGGACTCACCATAGTTTGAGGACAAAGAGAGGGCTAGGAGAACCTGGACATTTCAAAAATGCTATACTTGGTTTAGTAGCACAATAATATCTGTTCTTTATAGAGCTGTGGCAGGTCCTGTAGTTTCTGTACTTGGTATTTTTAAATTTTAACATATAAACATATGCATAGATATTTCAATGGTGTAAAATAATATCTATACAATTTTATAGTTCATGAATTTACTCCTTGCACATCTTGTTGTCCAACCCACATATGAAATCAAGTTTTGCCATACCATGGAGTCCCTGATCTCATTTACTTTTTTTTTATTTTTTGAGGAGTGTGCATTTCTTAATAAAAGAGCTTGCTTCCAAATTGTGCTTTCCTTTCAGGTTGCTGCTGATTATGGGATAGACTGGACAAGGGCGTAATTTGCACCGGGGATACGGGGGTCATGACCCCCGCAAAAATCAGGTTCAGCTAATGTAACCCCCACAATATAATCACCTTTTTCCAATTTAATAAAAGCATTAGTTATCTTGTTGATTTTTATTATTAATATAATTTGCCAACAAAACAGTAGCAAGTTTAATCATCTTAATGTAACCCCCCACACCCCTACTGAATACTTAGTATCACCCAACCCGCGGCGCCTCCTCTACGTAACGTTCACTTCCCTGACCCTGTATATTTGGCATGGATGGAGACGGCAGGGCCGTGAAGAAATTAAAAGAGCGTGAAAAGGACAAACAACAATTCTTCATTGTTGGTCGACACCAACAACTAAAAAAAAAGGAAATATCTTGACCAAAAAGAGGTAAATACCTGTCTTGTTAAGTTAGCTGATGATTTGTGACTGGAGTTGGTTTGAGCTTGTCCTGTGAGGTACAGCCAGAGAGTTGGGGATGTACTGTGTAGGACCAATGCCAGTTTTCTCTGAATTGTAACTTAAAGGGCTGTTTGCTGACTTTGCTTCAATACACAGTGATGGATGGCAGCGTAGTTAAACTACATTTCTCGGGGGAAGCGGGGAGGTCGTAACGTCGCTGTTTTCCACATCAAATATCTTTTCAGTAGTGAAGCTATTTTACTGCTCAAACAACGCAATAGCATATACAGAAGCTACATTTTTCCAGGTATTTCTAAATCCTGAAGTAAGAGGCATGTCTGCGTCGGCCTGAAGCGGTAACCATGGTGACAACAGACGCTCCTCCATGTCCGTCCTGCTGCTGCAGCAGGGTGGCTGCGGAGCACGCAGCCGGTGACAGTGGCAGAGGAGGGGAAGAGAAGTACTGTACTTCATCTCGTGAATCTTTGGGAAATTTGGGAAATACCTGAATCTATTTATTTCCTCAAATTGTTCTTTGACCTTACTGGTCATTTTTAACCGGGCTGATACCATTTTAACATTAACTAAGCTTTTTTTTTATACCAGGTTCAAGAATATGATTGCCGAACAGGCCATGAAAGAGAGGCAGGTGACCAGAGAGGGAGAAGCACAGTCGCAGATGAGGAGAGAGAGAGAGAGGAGGTGCAACAGTTGAGCAAGAGAGAGGAGGAGGAGGTGACAGAGGAAGTCCAGGTAATGGAAGATCATCAGGTGACCAAAGAGAGGGAGAGAGAGCACAGGGAAAGGCAGCACAGGAGGCACAAATGACCAGGTAACATACCTTAGCCCTTATACTGTGTTAGCTTTCTCTATACATGCTCCACGCCAGAATAGAGGTGCAAGCTGCACTCCAGTGTACCACCCTGTATTGTGTGATGTATTGAGTGTTGCCATGAATTGTGCATAAGACATTTTCTGTTTGTACTTTAGTTGTGTCAATACAGTGATGCAATTGATTAATCTTTAAAGTTCTTGATTTTTCTCATAGATAGTTAACATAAACCCAAAATCAATTAAGTGGAAGCTGCTACAGTCTTGCTAGCTAGTACTTAAACACAATAGGAATTAATTGGTCATTGTTGCATAAATGCATAAGTACACAGCTGCAACAACTTCAAGTAAATCACCAATGTATTTCTAATACAGGCATGCCAAATTACCCCGACTCCTTTTACAAAAGTAAACGATTCAATAAATACCAATAAACAGGCACAGAGTTTAACCCCACCAATGGAAGACCCAAAGTTACGCCCTTGCCCCATACCCAGAAGGCGTCACTGTACCTGATGCACAACTACCCCGGCAGCTTGCACAGGCTGAAGTTACATCATTGCCTGATCCGGCCGTCCCTTTTTCTGCTGCACTACGGGCATACATGGATACAGTGTATATTCTTAAGGACATTTTTCAACAAACCTAGACATATCACAACTCACCTTAACAGAATCAGAATGAAACGAACAAGATTCAAAAGAATGCTGCAAATTTTTGTTGCATAATTTTATGACCAGTTGTGAATTTCAAATAAATGCCTTTGAAAACAACAATGTACAAAGACACAGCAAAGGGATATAAAACTGCTTTTATTGCATGCTGAATAGTTTGACAGCTTTTAAAAGCATTAGAACAATGTGCCAATAAAAAGGTTTTTTAATAGAACTGACAATTCTTTTCTTTAACTTCCAAATGTTTATATTACAACTGTTCTCCAAAGACAGTCTTCCACAAGTGTGGAAACATTTTGTTGTCGCAGAAATGCACAAACCTGAACCATCGTTTTTGAATCTTTCACATAAAAATAAGCTATTTCATTAATTCACTCAGTGAACAGTGAACAGTGGTGGATTTGTTGTTTGTAGCTGCTCCTATGTAAACTATGAGCCTGCTAAATCCATCCACTCCTGCATGGATCACGATTTGCCGTATATAAAAGTCACAGTGAAAATATGAATAGAAATTTATAAATATAGGTAGTTACAGCAATGCTACAGTAATAAGGAACAAGGACAAATTATCTCAATAAATGCAACGTGAAGACAACCACAATTACAATAAACAACAGAATTATTATTAATAATAATAATTATTATTTATTTATCTCTCTCTCTAGGCTGTTATATAGTTGCAGCAAACCCCTCTCTCCTCAGAGCTGTTTCCCACTTCTTCCTCAACCCATAGTCTTTGGGAAACCTACACGGAGTAAAGAAAAAGTAGACAGAGAAGTAAATAAGTATGTACACAACAACATATTTATAAAGAAATCATGCTAATAAATTAAGTACAAAGAACTGAATTAGCCAATATACTGTAGACCAAAGCTATTTAATTTGATAAGTATAGCATTGTTTGGTAACATTTCAATTATTTGAAAGCAGTCCTAAAGAATTGCCTGTAATCCCAATCATAAAATGGGTTTGGAGGAAGAACATTGATGCTAATCTGGATATATATGAGTTAGGCTTTATAACTACAATTGGTAGTATTGGTGGTATTAATAGTAATGCTACTACTAGTGGTAATACACCAACTACTGCTGCTGATACTGTCACTGCTACTACAACTTGTAATACTATTACACATGCTGATACTACTTCTACGACTCTAACAGCTACTTATACTACTACTGCTGCTTGTACTTTTCATATTACTACTTCAGTCCACCAAGTGAAAGCAAACTGATTTGCATTTTATTTCTTGGTGGTTATTTCATAATGGCCTGACACCATGAAATAGAAAAATGCAAATCAGTTTGCTCTGGGCGGGGCTTCCTTTTCAGGGTGGGGAGTCGTACCCGCACACAGGCTTCTTTCCTGACGCCAGCTCCGACCACGGCTGAAGTGCTCTGATGGCTGATTCTGCCATCAGACACTGAAAGGACGCTGCTAATTCGGTAAATTAATGTTTATTTTCTTATCAGTGGCAGAATAAGCCGAAGCTCAACGGTGACATAGCTTCACTTCAGCCGTGCTGGGAGCTGGTGTCAGGCAGGACTCCTGTGTTCAGAATCCCGCCCAGAGCAAACTGATTTGCATTTTTCCTTTTCTTGGTGGACTGAGGAAATATAAAGGGAAATAAATAAATAATTAAATGAATAAATAAATAAATGTGGAAATATAAAGAGAAATAAATAATTAAATAAATAAATGTGGAAATATAAAGAGAAATAAATAAATAAATAAAAGGAAAAAGCAGAAAAGGTAAAAGCAAAGACAAAATTTTCCTTTTTATTTATTTATTTATTTCTCTTTATATTTCCACATTTATTTATTTATTTCTCTTTATATTTCCACATTTATTTATTTAATTATTTATTTCTCTTTATATTTCCACATTTATTTATTTATTTATTTATTTATATTTTGATTTGGCACTCCTATTACTCCATACTCCAAAGATATAGCCACAGACTGACAATGTCTTGGTATCATACCATGGGTTTCTGCTACAATATCTGGTGAAATCTGTGAAAAGTTCAATGGAAAGGGCGTACTCACTTGTGGAATGTGATTCCTTGTGCCCTTGTGTTTGGGTTCCGTTGTATTGTGCAGCCCCAGGCCGCACAAGACTGGCATTTTGAGCTTTTTGGCAATCGGTGTGTGATAAACCCGCTTATCGCTGGTTTGTTTACTCCTGCTTGCTCCCGTTCCAAGATGGCAGCGCACTGACGCATCGCTCATTGGCCGGCGAGGCATCTCGTATATCTATGGTCCAGACAACGAGCTGCAACTCAGCTCCAGATATCAAACTACACACTGACATGTTAGACTGAAGTTTTTACAACACTGACAAGCTAACATTTGCTCATTTTGTGGCTTATTTTGATCAGTTTGCATCCTTAGGGTTGTTAATGGAAAAATGTGTGAAAATGAGAGAGGAAGCAGTGAAGTGTTGATGATAAAACTGTGACCAGTCTAAAAGAAGTAGCAGATGAAATATTTAGATTTAGAATTAGATTTATATCGCGGTTTTCTATTCAGGCATACTCTAAGCACCTGCAATGAATCCATCGTCATTCACACATTGTCACTCTGGTGGTGGTTTGTAGCCACAGCTGCCCTGGGGCAGACTGATGGAAGCGTGGCTGCCAATCCGCGCCTACGGCCCCTTCAACCACCACCAACATTCACACACATTCATACACCAGTGTGAGTAAATTTTTTACCCAGCAGATTTTTTCATATTCATAAGATTTATAATAAATTCATGAAAGGTAAATACATGATGGTTTTTGTGGCAAAGATGCACACTTCAACGATTCCATAAAATAAGATTAAGAGTCAGTGGAAACTCAAAACTGCCATGATATACATCCATCCATCCATTCTCTATACACCGCTTTATCCTCACTAGGGTCGTGGGGGGTGCTGGAGCCTATCCCAGCTGACTCGTTCAAAGACAGGGGACACCCTGGACAGGTCGCCAGTCTGTCACAGGGCTACATATACAGACACACAATCACACTCACATTCACTCCTACGGGCAATTTAGAGTAATCAATTAACCTCAGCATATTTTTGGACTGTGGGAGGAAGCCACAGTGCCCGGAGAAAACCCACGCATGCACAGGGAGAACATGCAAACTCCATGCAGAAAGATCCCAGGCCCACCCCGGGATTTGAACCGGGGATCTTCTTGCTGCAAGGCGAAAGTACTAACCACTATTCCACTGTGCAGCCACTAAATGCAAACATATGATTCTAAAATAATTACATCCAATTTTGGAAATATAAAACCAAAATCTAAACTAGATTTTGGTGCACTGTTTAGGGCAGCAGATTCTGTTTCAGTTTACAAAATATAATATTATAACCAAGTCCTCTTTCTTAAAAAACTACACAGATTTTCTGCATTCCTTCTAGTACTATTTTTAAACAAAAAGAATCAATTGTGAGTTTATATGTTTATTTTTTGTACTCTCTTGCAACATAAAAAACAACAAGCAGAAAAAAATTAAAAGTGAGGCCTGGAAACAGTTCTGAATCAAAATTTAAATGGTTTCAACACGTTTCACTCTAAACTATGGAAATCAAAAATGAAAACATAAAAAGAACTATCTGAGTGAAACATTCAGCTCATTATGTTTTAGCTATAATCTAACTACTGACACTTTCTAACTAGTCTGCTAGCATTTCTAACAACCTGCATAGATTTTACAAACAGAGAAAAGTGATTATTGTAGGATTTCTGGATATATGTTTTGATATGTTTGTAAGGGTTTTCTCCACCAATTATAACCATAAGATTATAATAATGTTTCTGTAACTGGGGTTAAGATTACTTTATGCAGAATTATTAAGTAGTCTAAGTAGTTTTTGGCCACCGAAATATTTGAGTTAGCCTAAAAATAATAATGCAGCATCTGAAGCATCTCTTGCTGCAGACAAGAAAAACCTCATAAAGTAATCAAGGGAATTATTTTAGCTCAATAAGATTATGAGTAGAATTTCGGTAGCTGAAATCAAATACAAGTTAGGGACCAAAATGTGAACAATAAACAACTGAGTCAACTGGATTTAGTTACTAAAACATTTATTTACTAATAACAACAAGACAACTTCAACTAACTATGATTAATGATGTCTATCAACTAAGAGCACAGCAAACACAACAAGCACAAAACACTAACACAAAACAAACAATAAGCAGAATGTTAATGACGGGGAAGGAAAGGAATAGAGTACAATATTATGACGCAATAAGATAAGATAAGATAGACTTTATTAATCTCACAAAGGAGAAATTTAACATTACAGGGCTCTTAGAAACAAAAACAAAAAACAGGAGTGCAAAAGTCACGAAAGTGCAAGAACAAGATATTAAATATTGCACATAATAACTACACAGTAGTGTTATACAGTCTGATGGCAGTGGGGATGAAGGACCTGCGGTAGCGCTCCTTCTTGCACTGAGGGTGTCTGAGTCTCGTGCTAAAGGAGCTGCTCAGCTCCACTACAGTCAGGTGCAGTGGGTGGGAGCTGTTGTCCATGATGGATGACAGCTTCCACCCACTGCACCGGACTGTAGTAGTAGTAGTAATATTGGGAGAATATTACGTTATAATATGGCGCTCTGGGAGGAAGGAATTAGAAGACCACACCTGAAAGCAGCCGTAACTTTTAGGAAATGCCAATGTGAAAATTTGCCAAATGAATGGATTTAGGGAATCTAAGAATTTAGAGGAATGCACCAAGTATTCAGTGATTGAAAGGTACTTGCGTGCCCGTGATGAAGATGATGAAGGTGACGATGATGCGTGCGGTCCGGTTGGCCTGTGGAAGCGGGTCGGAACAACGGTGGACAGAGTGGAGCCTCAGAGTGAATGGATAGCAAGTCGACTTCAAAATTCAGGAGAACTCAAAATGACTCAAAATAACTCAGAGTGGTGCTATCAAGAGAACTCAAAATGGTGGTTTCAGATGTGGTCTTTTAAAGGGGTGCCTTTGCATATCATTAACTCAGCAGGGGTCTGGTACATCCCCTGTCAGGGAAGGCTGAGGTCCAGAGGTCCCACAGAGTTACATTTTCAGGTAATTTCTGTAACTTTCCAAAACATTGAAATTTGGTGAACATGGTTTATCAAGGAGCATTACTGATAGATAGCTGATTAAAATGATACCAAACATGCTCATATGTGATCGGCAGACAGGTTAAAATTATGACATTGATACTAATCAGGAGGAATAAAATATTAATAATTAAAGCTGTAAGCAGCGATGGACGGGTCCTCGCATCCACGCTGGTCGGCGAATCCATGCACGTCCACCAGGTGGCACTGTGTCTGAGAGTGTGTGCTGGCCTCTGAATCACATCTGGACCAGAGTTTAATCACACGTAAAATTTCAGCCAGATTGGAGCATGTTCAGACTAGTTATACAGCATTTCCTGCCCATCCACCACCAGGTGGCGCTGTAACTCAGAGTGTATTTCAAACAGTGGATGTGATGAGGGCTGGACTCTGATCACTCATGAAAAGTTTCAGGCTGATTTGATCATGTAGAGGCCAGTTATACAGCATTTATTGTCCCTCCAACAGGTGGCGCTGCAACTGAGAGTGTCTGTTGGCCTGTAGATGTGATCAGGATTGGATTGTGATCACACATGGAAAGTTTGAGGCAGATTGGAGCATGCAGAGGAGAGTTATACAGCAGTTGTTGTTTCATGGCGAAGCATCAAAACTCTAATGGTCGCCATGGCCACGCCATTTGGCTTCTGGTTAAACTTTTGATAACTTTTCCAAACCAAGTCCTGCTGTGTGGACTGACAAAATTTCAGGTCTCCTGGAATTATCCCCGAGGAGGTATTAACTCTCAAAAATGAGAAAAATCATCAAAAATCTCACAATTAATCCAAGATGGCCGACTTCCTGTTGGGTTTAGGACATGGCTCCAAGAGGCTTTTTTGTGCGTCCTGATGTGCTCTATAAGCCTCCCAAATTTCATGGATGTAGGTGAAACGTGCTGGGGGGGCTGTTTGTTAAAAATACTGTAGGGGGCGCTATAGCATGTGCAGTGCCGAGATGCATACAGTGTTGTTCCTTGGGTCAATGGTGATGTGTGTGGTAATTTTTGTGAGCATTGGAGTATTCCTAACCTGTCAGAAAGGGCTTTGTTTTTCATGGCGATATTTGGTTGCTACGGCAAACAGCGTTGCATGAAATGTCACACCCTTCACAGTGTGTGATTGTCAAGAGGTGAAGACTCGACTGACCAATTTCCAGCATGATATCACCAAGTTTGGGGCCATTGTACCTGAAAATATAAGGCCTTAAACTTACTATTACCAACAGGTGGCGCTATGACTTTTTCAAAATTTATGAGTGTGGATGTGTTCAGACTGGACCTGGTATCCAGCATGTGAAGTCTGAGGCAGATAGGATGTTGTTCAGCTGAGATATGAATCGTTAAATTTTCATGGCGAAACATCGAAATTGGTTTGGCCGCCACAGACACGCCCTTTGATGACAAGTCACCATTTTCACTGGGATGCATCATCAATGTGTTCAGCCTGTTGTCACCGCATTTGAAGTGAATATGATCAACCGGGTAACAATAGGGCATGAAAGTGTAAAAGATGTCTATTTCCTGAAACCACAAGGTGGCGCTATGACTGTCAATGAATATCCCTATGTGGATGACATCAGGACAGGACTGTCATCATACATGTAAAGTTTCAGGCAGATTGGAGCATGTTGAGAAGAATTAGACACCAATTCCTGTTTCATGGCGAAGGATCAGTTGTTTGAGGCTCCGCCATGGCCACACCTTTTGGCTTCTGGTTGAGTTTTTGATAACTTTTCATCAGAAAGGTCTGGTGCATGTACTGGCCAAATTTCAGTTCTCTCAGACTTATCCACTAGGAGCTATAAATTTTGACAGATGTACAGCAAATTCAAGATGGCCGACTTCCTGTTGGGTTTAGGGTGTGGCTGTGATTGACTTTTTGGTGTGTCCTGATGTGGTGCATATGCCCACCAAATATTGTAGCTGTAAATAAAACATTGTGGAAGTTGGCCTAATGACCACTTTTTCAATTTTGCAGGTGGCGCTATAGAGCCATTTTTCCACACATATGCGCAACTCCCATAAAATATCAAATTTTTCGCCAGTCCTGATGTGCACACCAAATTTCACGCGTTTTGGTTCATGATAAGGCCGCCAAAAAGGCAATTCATTTCCCGAGGAGCGATTAAGTTTGAAAAATTTACAGCAAATTGAAGATGGCCGACTTCCTGTTGGGTTTAGGGCGTGGCTGTAATTGACTTTTTGGTGTGTCTGGATGTTCTGCATATGCCCACCAAATATTGTAGCTGTACATGAAACATTGTGGCAGTTGGCCTAATGACTACTTTTTCAAGTTTGCAGGTGGCGCTATAGAGCCATTTTGCCACGCACATGCGCAACTCCCATAAAATATCAAATTTTTCGCCAGTCCTGATGTGCATGCCAAATTTTACGCGTTTTGGAGTATGATAAGGCCGCCAAAAAGCCAATTTACTTTACGGGAGAAAAAAAAATAATAATAATAATAATTAAAGCTGCAAGCAGCGATGGACGGGTCCTCGCATCCACGCTGGTCGGCGAATCCATGCACGTTCACCAGGTGGCACTGTGACTGAGAGTGTGTGTCGGCCTCTGAATCACATCTGGACCAGAGTTTAATCACACGTAAAATTTCAGCCAGATTGGAGCATGTTCAGACTAGTTATACAGCATTTCCTGCCCATCCACCACCAGGTGGCGCTGTAACTCAGAGTGTATTTCAAACAGTGGATGTGATGAGGGCTGGACTCTGATCACTCATGAAAAGTTTCAGGCTGATTTGATCATGTAGAGGCCAGTTATACAGCATTTATTGTCCCTCCAACAGGTGGCGCTGCAACTGAGAGTGTCTGTTGGCCTGTAGATGTGATCAGGATTGGATTGTGATCACACATGGAAAGTTTGAGGCAGATTGGAGCATGCAGAGGAGAGTTATACAGCAGTTGTTGTTTCATGGCGAAGCATCAAAACTCTAATGGTCGCCATGGCCACGCCATTTGGCTTCTGGTTAAACTTTTGATAACTTTTCCAAACCAAGTCCTGCTGTGTGGACTGACAAAATTTCAGGTCTCCTGGAATTATCCCCTAGGAGGTATTAACTCTCATAAATGAGAAAAATCATCAAAAATCTCACAATTAATCCAAGATGGCCGACTTCCTGTTGGGTTTAGGACATGGCTCCAAGAGGCTTTTTTGTGCGTCCTGATGTGCTCTATAAGCCTCCCAAATTTCATGGATGTAGGTGAAACGTGCTGGGGGGGCTGTTTGTTAAAAATACTGTAGGGGGCGCTATAGCATGTGCAGTGCCGAGATGCATACAGTGTTGTTCCTTGGGTCAATGATGATGTGTGTGGTAATTTTTGTGAGCATTGGAGTATTCCTAACCTGTCAGAAAGGGCTTTGTTTTTCATGGCGATATTTGGTTGCTACGGCAACAGCGTTGCATGAAATGTCACACCCTTCACAGTGTGTGATTGTCAAGAGGTGAAGACTCGACTGACCAATTTCCAGCATGATATCACCAAGTTTGGGGCCATTGTACCTGAAAATATAAGGCCTTAAACTTACTATTACCAACAGGTGGCGCTATGACTTTTTCAAAATTTATGAATGTGGATGTGTTCAGACTGGACCTGGTATCCAGCATGTGAAGTCTGAGGCAGATAGGATGTTGTTCAGCTGAGATATGAATCGTTAAATTTTCATGGCGAAACATCGAAATTGGTTTGGCCGCCACAGACACGCCCTTTGATGACAAGTCACCATTTTCACTGGGATGCATCATCAATGTGTTTAGGCTGTTGTCACTGCATTTGAAGTGAATATGATCAACCGGGTAACAATAGGGCATGAAAGTGTAAAAGATGTCTATTTCCTGAAACCACAAGGTGGCGCTATGACTGTCAATGAATATCCCTATGTGGATGACATCAGGACAGGACTGTCATCATACATGTAAAGTTTCAGGCAGATTGGAGCATGTTGAGAAGAATTAGACACCAATTCCTGTTTCATGGCGAAGGATCAGTTTTTTGAGGCTCCGCCATGGCCACACCTTTTGGCTTCTGGTTGAGTTTTTGATAACTTTTCATCAGAAAGGTCTGGTGAATGTACTGGCCAAATTTCAGTTCTCTCAGACTTATCCACTAGGAACTATAAATTTTGAAAAATTTACAGCAAATTGAAGATGGCCGACTTCCTGTTGGGTTTAGGGCGTGGCTGTAATTGACTTTTTGGTGTGTCCAGATGTTCTGCATATGCCCACCAAATATTGTAGCTGTACATGAAACATTGTGGCAGTTGGCCTAATGACTACTTTTTCAAGTTTGCAGGTGGCGCTATAGAGCCATTTTGCCACGCACATGCGCAACTCCCATAAAATATCAAATTTTTCGCCAGTCCTGATGTGCATGCCAAATTTCACGTGTTTTGGAGTATGATAAGGCCGCCAAAAAGCCAATTTACTTTACGGGAGAAAAAAAAAAATAATAATAATAATAATAAACCCTAGGGTTTCAATAGGGTCCTTGGCACCGCTGGTGCCTTGGACAGTCGGTGCCCTGGCACCGCCTGTCCTTCGCACCCTCGGTGCTCGGACCCTAATAAACCCTAGGGTTTCAATAGGGTCCTTGGCACCGCTGGTGCCTTGGACAGTCGGTGCCCTGGCACCGCCTGTCCTTCGCACCCTCGGTGCTCGGACCCTAATTAAAGCTGCAAGCAGCGATGGACGGGTCCTCGCATCCACGCTGGTCGGTGAATCCACGCACGTCCACCAGGTGGCGCTGTGACAGAGTGTATGTCGGCCTCTGAATCGCATCTGGACCAGAGTCCAATCATACATGTAAAATTTCAGCCAGACTGTAGCATGTTCAGAGCAGTTATAGAGCATTTCCTGTCTATCCACCAGGTGGCGCTGTAACTCAGAGTGTATTTCACACAGTGGATGTGATGAGGGTTGGACTCTGATCACTCATGAAAAGTTTCAGGCTGATTTGATGATGTAGAGGCCAGTTATACAGCATTTACTGTCCCTCCAACAGGTGGCGCCGCACTGAGAGTGTCTGTTGGCCTGTAGATGTGATCAGGATTGGATTGTGATCACACATGGAAAGTTTGAGGCAGATTGGAGCATGCAGAGGAGAGTTATACAGCAGTTGATGTTTCATGGCGAAGCATCAAAACGCTGATGGTCGCCATGGCCACGCCATTTGGCTTCTGGTTAAACTTTTGATAACTTTTCATCACCAAGTCCTGCTGTGTGGACTGACAAAATTTCAGGTCTCCTGGAATTATCCCCTAGGAGGTATTAACTCTCAAAAATGAGAAAAATCATCAAAAATCTCACAATTAATCCAAGATGGCCGACTTCCTGTTGGGTTTAGGACATGGCTCCAAGAGGCTTTTTTGTGCGTCCTGATGTGCTCTATAAGCCTCCCAAACTTCATGGATGTAGGTGAAATGTGCTGGGGGGGCTGTTTGTTAAAAATACTGTAGGGGGCGCTATAGCATGTGCAGTGCCGAGATGCATACGGTGTCGTTCCTTGGGTCGATGGTGATGTGTGTGGTAATTTTAGTGAGCATTGGAGTATTTCTAACCTGTCAAAGAGCACTTTGTTTTGCATGGCGATATTTGGTTGCTACGGCAACAGCGTTGCATGAAATGTCACACCCTTGACAATGTGGGATTGTCAAGAGGTGAAGACTCGACTGACCAATTTCCAGCATGATATCACCACGTTTGGGGCCATTGTACCTGAAAATATAAGGCCTTAAACTTACTATTACCAACAGGTGGCGCTATGACTTTTTCAGAATTTATGAGTGTGGATGTGTTCAGACTGGACCTGGTGTCCATCATGTGAAGTTTGGGGCAGATAGGATGTTGTTCAGCTGAGATATGAATCGTTAAATTTTCATGGCGAAACATCGAAATTGGTTTGGCCGCCACAGACACGCCCTTTGATGACAAGTCACCATTTTCACTGGGATGCATCATCAATGTGTTTAGGCTGTTGTCACTGCATTTGAAGTGAATATGATCAACCGGGTAACAATAGGGCATGAAAGTGTAAAAGATGTCTATTTCCTGAAACCACAAGGTGGCGCTATGACTGTCAATGAATATCCCTATGTGGATGACATTGAGGACTGCTGCTGTAGGATGAAGTTGTGTTGACAGCGGTGGTGTTTAATGTTTTATGTTTGTTTTTATGTTGGTTGTTTGATTACAATGACGTTTGTGTTCAACAATTCAGTTGCTGTGAATGAAAATTCTGTGATTCTGTTTTCTGTTGTCTGGTATAAGTGGAGAGTGTGTGAAGATATCACTGGCTTGCGATAAGTGTAGCAAGGTTTAGGGTTAGTTGTTTGTGGTGTTCGTGATGCTTTTGTAGCAATGTGTAAATGCAGATAGTTGAATGCTAGTTGGTGGGAGCAGCTGCAGACGACTTTGTAATGGTTAGTGAAGTTTCACACCTTCCATGGCCTGGGGTGGAAGAGAGATGCATTGATAAGAAGGAGAGGTGAATGTTTTTGAAGTTGAAAGAGAAGACTTGTTTTAAATTTAAATGTTTAATTGTATTATTTTGGTTTAAAAAATTATGTAGGTGTGTTGTGGTTTTATATGTTTTGTTGTTTTTTACTTGTAGTTAATTGTTTTGTCTTGTATTCTTTTGGAAATAATTAGGTACATTTGGGTTTTTGTGTGAAACAATTACATGTTTTCATATGTATAATGAGTGTAACATGCACAGAATATGAAGGGCTTTGTTGATCTACTGTATTACTCATGCTCATAATGTTTGTAGAAGTTGTTTTGCAATGTAGTTGATGTAAATGGTTTGAAAGGGTTCAAAGTTTGCAGTTGAAGTTGTTGTTGTTATTTCATAATGTTTTTTTGAGGTAGCTAAGAAAATGTAAGTCAAAACACACAGCCAACAGTTTTAAAGTACGATGAATCATGAAATGGTAAAGGTATTTTTGTAATCTTTTTTTTAAATGCAGTCTATGAAGAATGCAGTTGGTCCATGGATGTGGAAGTGTACATAAGGAATTTGTGGCTCCAGAATCTATGGCTTCAATTCAGCTTGGAATTTTACTATGAATCCAAGTTGTCTGTGACAGCAGTTTGACTGCTGCTGTAGGATGAAGTTGTGTTGGCAGCGTTGGTGTTTAATGTTTGATTTTTTTTGTTTTTGTTGGTTATTTGATGACAATGAAGTTTGTGTTCAACAATTCAGTTGCTGTCAGTGAAATTTGTTTGATTTTGTCTTCTGTTGTATGGTATAAGTGGAGAGTGTGAAGATATTTTTGTAGTGGCTTGCGATAAGTGTAGCAAGGTTTAGGGTTATTTGTTTGTGGTGTTGTGATGCTTTGGCAGCAAGGTGTGAATGCAGATAGTTTCACAGTACTTGCTGTGAGCAGCTAGAGATGGTTTAGTAAGGGTTAGTGATTGTGAACTTTCTCACCTTCAACGGCTTGGGGTGGAAGCCAGATGCTTAGATAAGTATGAGAGGGGAATTTTTTTGATGTTGACTTAGAAGACATGTTTGAAGTTGAAATGTGTAGTTCTATTAGTTTGGCAAAACAATGAGGTAGGCATGTTGGGGTTGTATTTATTTTTGTGTTGTGTTGTACTTGTAGGTAATTGTTTTTTGATGTATTCTTTAGGAAATATTCAACTCGATTTTGGTTTTGTTTGAGACAATGATATTTTTTTCATATATATACATGGTGTAAGATGTACAGAAGATGAAGACCATTTCTGCAGTATTGTATTAGTCATGATTATGATGTTTATAGAAGTATGTTTGCAATGTAGGAAATGTAAATGTTTTCAAGGGGTTTAAAGTGTGTTTTTGAAATAGTTTGCATATTTCCAGTTTGTTCTGTGGAGATAATGGTGTCTTTGGAGGGTAACACATCATTTTATTTCAAGTTGATGAAAGAGTTCAAGTCATTGTGGTGGAACAGACATGCTTTTTGATGAAAAGCATAATTTTTGTTTGTTACGTATTATCATTGTGTCTAGGCTTATATCCAGAGATTTCTTATGATTGCCAGCAACAAGGTAACAGTGGAATACCAGAATGTAGAAAATGACATGCAATGGTGGTAGCATGTGGTGCTGTGATTGTATATGTATTTCATAGTATAGATGTGATCAGGACAGGACTTTTGACATTGATGTAACATTTAAGGCAGATAGGAATATGTTCAGTCCATTTCTAAATCACTTGATGTTTCATGGTCAGGGATTTAAGTTGCAGCGGTTTTCACAGTCTTTTGTTTTTGTTTTAATGAGAGGTTTTGACAAGTTGTGCATATGAAAGCCTGCTGTAAGTACTCACTGAATGTAATGGGAAGTGGAATTATGTTTGCTGTTGTTTTGATAGTGTTGTTTAGAAGTGTTGCTTGGTTTTTGTTGTGTCTGTGTAATTATAGCAAAATGACAGCTGGGCTAACCAATGAAGTTGTTTGTAGTCAAATATGTTTGACTGTATTTTCTTTATTATGGTATGAAATGAGTGCATGTTTTGTATGGTATTTCTGTAGTGGACTCATGTTAGTGTGACACAGTTTACGGTTAGTTTCATTTGGTACTGTATGTTTTGTGAGGAAGGTGTGAAATCCAGAAACTGTCAGACATATTGCTGGCAGCAGCAGCAGACGGCTTTGTAAATGGAGTTACTGGTGTTTTCCTGAATGTGGGAGCTATTGTTTTATTTTCTGTGTAATTTTCCAGAGGTACACAGAGTTTGAATGTGTAATGTATGATTTGAATTGTATATGAATTGTGCACATGTGTTGATAGGTGTAGTAAAAGTATAGCTAGGTGCAGGCAAAACTGCAGATTTTTTTTGAGTAATGTTTAGTGTGGCCGTTCTTTTTCCATTTGATGGTAAAATGGATGATTGTGTAGGAGAGGACAAGGTTTTAGAAGTTGTTTCAGAAGACATGTATCAAGTGTAAATGTGTAGTTGTATTATTTTGGTGAGAGAGTCCCCTAGGTGTATTGTGCTTTTACATTGTCTTTTGTGTTGTACTTGTAGGTAATAGTTTTGTTCTGTACTGTTTAGGAAATAAGCAGGTAGAGTTTGGTTTTGTGTGATGCAGATTGGAGCATGCAGAGGATAGTTATCCAACAGATGATTCTTCATGTTCAAGCATCCAAAGTGTGATGGTTGGCATAGCCACACCATTTTGCTTGTGGGTATCATTTTCACCACTTTTCATCAGCATGTCCTGTTATGTGCAGTGAGAAAATGTGAGGTGTGCCTGAGTGACCCTGTAGGAGGAGTTCACTGTCAAAGTTGTTTGTGGTGTTCGTGATGCTTTTGTAGCAAGGTGTAAATGCAGATAGTTGAATGCTTGTTGGTGGGAGCAGCTGCAGACGGCTTTGTAATGGTTAGTGAAGTTTCACACCTTCCATGGCCTGGGGTGGAAGAGAGATGCATTGATAAGAAGGAGAGGTGAATGTTTTTGAAGTTGAAAGAGAAGACTTGTTTTAAATTTAAATGTTTAATTGTATTATTTTGGTTAAAAAAAAGATGTAGGTGTGTTGTGTTTTTATATGTTTTATTGTTTTGTACTTTTATGTAATTGTTTTGTCCTGTATTCTTTTGGAAATGAGTAGGTACATTTGGGTTTTTGTGTGAGACAATTACATGTTTTCATATGTATAATGAGTGTAACATGCATAGAATATGAAGGGCTTTGTTGATCTGCTGTATTAGTAATGCTCATAATGTTTGCAGAAGTTGTTTTGCAATGTAGTTGATGTAAATGTTTTGAAAGGGTTCAAAGTTTGCAGTTGAAATTGTTGTTGTTATGTCATAATGTTTTGTTGAGGTAGCTAAGAAAATGTAAGTCAAAACACACAGCCAACAGTTTTAAAGTACGATAAATCATGAAATGGTGAAGGTATTTTTGTAATGTTTTTTTTTAAATGCAGTCTAAGAAGAATGCAGTTGGGCCATGGATGTGGAAGTGTACATAAGGAATTTGTGGCTCCAGAACCTATGGCTTCAATTCAGCTTGGAATTGTACTATGAATCCAAGTTGTCTGTGACAGCAGTTTGAAAATGTTTCATTTGCAGGGCGGAAAACTAAGCCAAAGCACAGTTTAAGAGGGGCACACATCAAAAAGTTGAAGATGTCAGAATTTTATTGTGGTTTTTTAGAAAATGTTGCATTTTGAGAAATAATTTCTTGGAGAAGTGGTTCAGTTTAGGAGAACCTGAGAATAGTTTTTTCAGTTACAGAAATTATTGTATTGTAGGTTTGGTGTAGTCCTTCATAATGTTGTGATAATTGTTCTGTAACTATGTCATGTGTAGGCATTTCAGTGCAAATGTTGCTGTTGCATTGTTTTTTGTTTTGTAAGTGCATAATTGTATGGCATAAATAATTGTCATATTTGTGGAAGTTTTTTCAAGGATTGTGGAGACATGTGTATGGTATTTGACAGTGAAATGTAGTCTTTATATGAAGTGTATATTTTGTGTTGCTGTTGTAGTTGTACTGTATTGATAATGTATGTAAATATGTGTTTTTTAGAATGACATCTAGTCATGTCAAATAAATTTTCACAGGTAAATCACATCAACTACAGTTTTGGGTGAAATGGGAATGTAAAATTAAAGTTTCAATGATGGATCATATGTCCAAGTGTTTTTTTTTTAACATTTCTGTAGTAACATTTGTAATGGTGACATTTAGCACATATTGTAGTAATACTGTTTATAGTGTTGTAATTTTTATAGTGTTATGATAATCTAATGATAGTATGGGGTTTATGGTATGTGAATAAGTGCAAAGTTAGGGTTTTCTGTCTGTGTTATATGTGGTTGTGTTATGTCCTGAGTCAAATAATGAAGAAGAAAGGCAGGTGAATTCAAAAAGTTCCATTTATTTAGTTATGACATGTTTTTACATCCATGAATGATGGCATTTACAGTGATGGTTCTTTGTCATAGTTATGTACATTTTTATCCTGCTGTCCAGTATTGCTATTTAGGCTACTGGTGGGTGTTGGGTTCATGTCCGCATTGGTGTTTTTTTCCTCCATTGTAGGGGTCGGATCTGCATCGGTTGTTGATGGCTCTACATTTTCTGGTAAAAGTAGGTCCTCCATGTTCTCGTCGATATCTGTGTAGACAAAAAAGTCCGAAAGTTTTATTGATGTTTGACATAGTTATATTTGTTGCCAAACATGGTGCAATGTATTCATACTGATATTGTTTTTAATATAGGTAGATGTAAATATTGCGGAACATTAGTGTTTGCTCGTCAATGGCATGTTCAATTTAGATATTTCAAGTTTTCAGTCGTAATTATTTTCATTGTGTTTGCTATTGTGATGATGTTAGGGGTTGTCTTCATAGTAGAAATGTGTTGTATGTTTAATATTTACATTTGAAACATTTGTGCTTACTGTTGTCTGTGCCAATTGGCTAAAAGTTGCTGTTGTGTTTTCTTAAAGTCTTTGAATTGATTGTTATTGATTGTCAAACTTTTTTCAATGGTAATAGTTTTTCAGGTTGTGTGTTAGCTGTTGTCTTCTGTGGTGTTTGTAGTGAAGTCAGTATTAACAGCACAGAAGTTATTTTCATGCTAGTGTTTTTGTAATCTATTTTATTAGTACTAACCCACGTCGCTGAAGTCCTCTGTCAAGAATAGTTCCATCTCCATTAGTTGTAGCTTCTGTTGAAGCTCTTGTTTTTTGTCATGCAAATATTTTTCTTTTTGTAGGATTGCTGTAGTTTTTCTGTGGCTTTTATTTAAAGCCGCAATAGCCATAGATGCCACTTCCATGGCTGCATTTGCCAGCGTGTTGTTGTCGACATCATTGTCAGCAGCGGCGTACTGTTGGAATATAACATATAGAGAAACATATTATTATGTTGTAATGTGGTTTTTTGTGCGTGTAGTTTATTTGCAGGAGTTAAAGTATATTAATTTGTATTTGTCTGACTTATATTGGTGTTGGTAAGTGTATTTGAGTTGAATATGCAGGTTAAATACAAAGTAGTGTTGGAGTGGGTTTTTTTTAGTATGTTGTACTGATAAGGTGTGATGTTATGTGTGCATCATTAATGAAGTGTGGTCATGGATTGTGTTCATGTGGTTACTGTTAAGTTTAACCTGGTTAAAAGTGTTAAGTGTGTCTTCACAGAAAAAAGTGGAAGATGATGAAAGCTGTTGTTAACTTACCGCAAGCAGCATTATTTTGTTTCGGAGCGGAATATGCTCCGGGTTGTCCACCTGTGGAATGTTTTTTGGCGAGGACGAAGTTTTTGGATTTTCTTCTGTCGTATTCATTGTCGAACGTTCTCTAGTTGTCTTTCTGCAGCTACTGAGACGTTGTGTGCTGTTTCGCTGTGAAGTCAATCTTCTATTCATGTTAGAGGGGGTGGGGAAATGTATTCGACCAATCAGGTTCGTAGGGTTTCGGAGGGAGTATGATGTAGGGGGGTTATTTCAGGTAGTGTGCAGTGCAGGGGTCTGTTTCACGAAGCATGTTCACTGAAAACTCTGAGTTTCTTAACCCTGAAATGAGGGAAACTGAGAGTTTTCCGTTTCACGAAGCGAGGTAATTTAACCCTGAGACAGAGGGGTAAGTCGAGCCTGTTTCACAAAGAGGGGTAACTTCAACTCTCGGTCAGTTACCGCAGTAACAGACTCTATGACTCTAACCTGGTCACCAGCAGGTTTATCTGAGAAAACCTCCAGTTTCTCTCTGTCTCCGCCCTCTTTCAGCCACACGCTGTTTCATTTCCTCATTCATTCAGTCAGTAAGCGAGCGAGTTTTGGCGTAGAACAGCTTTTATTAACGATCCAGTGGATAAAGGAGCAGCATTACTGCACAGATAATTAAATATTCGTCGGTAGATTGTTATCAGACCGAGCATAAATGTTCTCGCATTTCCGGACAATTATCGGGTTGAGCGGGTTTTGTAATCGTTTCAAGTCCATAATGTACATAAACATCTGTTAAATCAATCTGTTAAATTAATTTAACATCATATTCTGTTAATGACATTGTGCTGCAGTCTCATACAGGGATTAGTCATTTTAATTTCTTTTAGGATTTCCCAGTGTGATTGGCTGCATAGATGCACACACATCCCCATCACAGCTCCGTCACATGAATAGGAAGTCCATTGACAGCATAAATCTCCTGTTTGTAATGCTTTGGTTTCTAAAATGCCCTTTATTGATGCATAGTATGTGAGAAAGGATTGCACTTTACAAGCAATTTATGCATGTAAATAATTGTGAGTATATCAAGTAAAAAGTATAAAATGATTAAAAATAGTTTGTATAAAAATGTTAAGAGTAATTTTTGAAACTGTGACGTAAAAAGCAATCTTTAAAATGCAGATAAATTCATGTGTAGTACAGGATGTGGTGTAATACTGATCATACTGTTTCAGTTTATGTGGTGTTGAGTTTGACAAACATAAATTTAGTGGCATATCATTAGTCAGTATGGATAAAATTGTACAAAGGAATAATTGTTACTATTTGCTCAATAAAGTAATTGTAACATTGTTGTTTTGTGTTCTGTTTAAAGGTTTTGTCACCTTAATCTATCAACTAAACGTATGGATTTATGGAAGTTTGAAGTCACCTCTGTATCTCCTGAATTTGCCACCACTGCAAAATAAAAGAGGGAAAAGAAAGAAAGTAAGTGTGTGATTAATGTGTGGAGTATTGCTCAAATTTTAGTTAGATAAAACATAGTTATTCAAGTGCGAAAACTGCACAAACTCTGAGAAAGATCATTAATCCAAATTCACTGTAATTGAAAATGTGAGACGAATTCACACATATTGGCTCCTCTCTTGTGGTCATTGTTGTACGTGTCTTCATGAAACAGTAGAAGTCTGATAATGATCCTTTGAATCATTTGAATCGTGTGTTGGAAGAGGGAGACATGTAAAACATGCAGGATAGTTGCCCTGCAGGAAGTGAGTTTCACACCCCTGCTGTAGACCATCACAAGGTACAGGAGACCCACCCACACTGCAGGGAGACATGACCTAGTTGAGGAGCTGAATGGGTTTTATTTCAGGTGTGAAATTCCATCTTTCTCAATTCTCACCCACCCCAACAACACCTCCTCACGACTGTTTACACTTCCTGCCACTCCTTCCCTTCATCCTGCTTACCCCTGATTTGCATTCAGGATCTGTGAGGAGGATGTGTCACCTTTTTCAGAAACAAAAGATCAGGAATGCACTAGGAGCAGACAGTGTGTCTCCTTGGTGCCGGAAAGTCTGCGCTGACCAGCTGACATCCTTCTTCACGCAGATGTTCAAGAGATCTGTGTGAGGAGTGCTGTGTGAAGTGTCTTTGTGCTTCAATCGCTCCACCATCAGTCCCCAAGAAATCTTCACAGGGCTAAATGACTACAGGCCTGTCGTCTCGACGTTTATGTCATTAAATCTTTTGAGATACACATCGCCATCATCCAGCCTGTCCTCTGCACTTCCATCACTGTGTGGTTTGGATCAGCCACCAAGCAGGATTGGCACAGACTGCAAAGGACAGTCAGGACTACAGAAAAAATGATCCCTGGCAGCCTGTCGTCCATTCATGACTTGTACATGTCCAAACTCAAGAAAAGGCCAGGCAACATCACTGCAGATTTACCTGTTTCACTTCCTCCCTTCCGGCAGGCGCTACTGAGCGCTGTACTGCAAAACCACCAGTAACATGAATAGTTTCTTTCCACAGGCTGTTGCTGTGGTGAACATGTGAAGGCAGTGACACTGTGAATCCTGAACATAAACATGCACAACTTCAACAGTCCTATAAACAATAAAATTACAATGAAACACATTATCTATACATTGTTTAAATAAAAATTATCTAAATTTTCCACTGAGCACTTGAAAGTAAGTTATTTTATGTTATGTGATGTGAATTTCTCTTATTACATAATATTAGTTATGTTAGTATTTTTTATATTTCTTTTAGCGACATAATTTGTGTATTATTTTATGTTGTATTTGTCAAGTACAAGAGGCTACTGTAAAATATTGGAGTCAAATTCCTTGTATGTGCTCACATACTTGGCAAATAAAAGTGATTCTGATTCTGTTACATTTATGGATTTATGGAATTGGAAAGTTACCTCTGTATCTCCTGAATTTGCCAACACTGGCAAATCAAAGAAGGAAAAGAAAGAAACTGTGAGATTCATGAGTGGAGTATTGCTCAAATCCTGGGTAGATATAACACCATTTTCATAGTGGGAAAAGTGGACAAAGTCTAAGACAGATTATACATCAAAATGACCGGTCATTCCAAATGGGACAACAATTGACACATATTGTTTCAAGTAATATGTAATATGTTATGACAAATGACAATTGTGTTTTGTTACAGTTGTGTTTGTGATTATATACAAAGATGTAACGGCAAGAGAAATGTATTGATTATTTTTATTGCTGCACAGCACACATTTGGCAAGTGATGGTATAGTTAGAAATTATACATACAGGTAATAAACATCTATTACAGTCAAAACACACAAGTATGTACAATGTATACACATATATGTATTTGGTAGGCAGAGGTTTGTAGTGGCTGCAATTGTGGGCTCCTTTGCTTGCTCGTTGTCCATCTGTGTGAAAATTAAAAAGGTATTAGTTTTCTGTTGTCAGTATAACTTAGTGAAAGAAATGTTTGTTGGGACAAATGCAGGTGATGTTATATTGTTAGCTAATGTGAAATCTTTGTATGAAGACTGTAAAATGTTGTGTTGGTTGAATTGGTTTAGGAGTGTTCCAACATTGGTCATTTGGTTAATAGCATTTATGTGTTAATATATGGCATACTTAGACAAATAGAAATATATTTCAAATACACGGCAGAGAGAAAAACATATGCAACTGTAATGTATACATGAAGAGTTACTTTGCAAAAACTGAGAAGTGCGGTTAGATGTGTTCAGAATATCTGATGTTATTATTTCCTTTCCGAAATATTAATGAAACAGAAGTTGAGTGATTTAGAATCAGTTGAAAGAAACGTGACAAAATACAGAAAACATGAAATTATTAGTGTTATTATTTCATGTAAACAAAACACTTTTTGTAAAATGTAGTGACTGTTACTTTCCAAATGAAGTGTTCATATATATAATATACATATATATGTATATGAATGTATGTTTGTATATATGTACATGTTTATGGTGATTCCAATGGTGCGCTGGTCTCTTCGTTGGATATGTCTGCGCCTGTGTGAACATAACAAAGTTAGAGTATTGTTTAGTTAGTTTCATTTAGTTAAAGTAAGCATTTTTAGAAAACAGTTCAGGTGCTGTGTATTGTTTGGCAAATGGGACATCTTTGTATGAAATCCGTTCAGTTTTTTGTGCCATAAGTGTTGTCACAGTGTTACAACATGAAAATTAAAAGGAATCATTTACAAATATTGTTTGTTTTATAAGAATTATGTATGAAAGAAAGTATAAGATTTTGCAATGTAATGCATTGTGTTTAGAAAGGAAAGAATTTTGATGGGTTTGGAATGTTTTTGGACATGTATAGTAATATTGTTGTTACGTAACAAATCAATTCAAGTCCAAAAGTATAAGTGTTTGTGTCATAATTTTTAAAATGAAGGGTAGTTGCAAGACATTTTTCCACAAATGTTGTAGACATGTTTTAATGGTTAATAATTACTCACCGTTAATTGTGCACTTCTTCAGTGTGTTCATTTTCAGGATGGTAGCTGTGTGTTCAATGGCGGTGTTGATTTTTTTTATATCTTCTTGTTGTTGTGTTAGTTTTGATTCTGATGTCCGTTGTATTTTGTTGTCATTGTTTAAAGACTGTATAATCTCAGTTGCAATTGTGACTGTAGTTGCTGCTATTTCAGTTGTCGGCGCAGTCCTGTCCATGCAGGCATACTGAAAAAAGAAAGGAAATGGTTAGCAATAGTTATTATTAAATACAAATATTTTGATGTGTCTATGTAAAAACAATAGTAGTTGTATGTTAGTGTGCAAGAAATTTTAATTTTTACAGTTGAGAGATGTATTGATATGTACAGGAAATCAATTGTAGTCATGTGGTAGGAGTTCAACCCGGTCTCACAAGGATTCGTGAAACTATCACGTAAATTAATCTATGGTTATCGTACACGCTCCTAGTAGACCACCTCCTGACCTTGCATATTTTTTTTCAGAGAGTTTACTCAAAAGGGGCTCGATCATGGCCCTGTTTCTTACTCTACGGTTAACCCTTTAATGTCCAAATGCTTCAAAACGGGCTAAAAAGGTCAAAATCTCGCACAATCCTAAACCAATTTGGACCAAACTGCACAGGTTCTATATACAGAGACTAATGTGAACGCTCATGCACGTTTCAGACCTCCAGGAGCCCTGAAGAAGGAATGAGGGCAAAAAAAAAACACGTTTTTTCATAAATGTCCCTCTTTTGCTCTCATTTCTCTTCTGTAACACTCAGAGAGCTGAAACCTGGGATCTGGTACCTCTGAAACATCTAAAATCTAAATCCACTAGAACTGTTTTGCTAGCCCCTCCCAAACCGGAAGTAGCTCCAGGAACGACCTAGAGACTTGTGCTTCAAATCAATTGTTTACCAAGGTCACCTGAATAACCCCTAAAAGTTTCAGCTCATTTGATGCAAAAATTACCGATTTGTGGGGCTTCATAGTCCAAAAATGTCAAACTTTGACCCTGCGCCAGGGGTCACAGGAAGGTCACAGAGACACCAAACCAGCACAGTTCAGCTCCAAATATAGCCTAGTATAACATACTAAAAGATCAGCCCCAGGGTCCCAGCAGAAAAATCTGACCAAGTGTTCATGTTTGAAAATCAGGTCTTGTCAGACTTTTAAACCCTGAGAGCCTTCTTGCCAGTGGAATTAGACCCTCACCCTAATTTTTTACCCAAACGGGACGAAATCTTAACCACAAGTACTAGGGCCCTCGGTGAGTCGGTATGTACAATTTCAGCCTCCTAGGTCAACAGGGGGCCAGATGGTACCTAATATTTGACTGAGTAGGTGTGCTCTCCATTCTCCAAACTTCAACATGGTACCATCTGGCCCCCTGTTGACCTAGGAGGCTGAAATTGTACATACCGACTCACCGAGGGCCCTAGTACTTGTGGTTAAGATTTCGTCCCGTTTGGGTAAAAAATTAGGGTGAGGGTCTAATTCCACTGGCAAGAAGGCTCTCAGGGTTTAAAAGTCTGACAAGACCTGATTTTCAAACATGAACACTTGGTCAGATTTTTCTACTGGGACCCTGGGGCTGATCTTTTAGTATGTTATACTAGGCTATATTTGGAGCTGAACTGTGCTGGTTTGGTGTCTCTGTGACCTTCCTGTGACCCCTGGCGCAGGGTCAAAGTTTGACATTTTTGGACTATGAAGCCCCACAAATCGATCATTTTTGCATCAAATGAGCTGAAACTTTTAGGGGTGATTCAGGTGACCTTGGTAAACAATTGATTTGAAGCACAAGTCTCTAGGTCGTTCCTGGAGCTACTTCCGGTTTGGGAGGGGCTAGCAAAACAGTTCTAGTGGATTTAGATTTTAGATGTTTCAGAGGTACCAGATCCCAGGTTTCAGCTCTCTGAGTGTTACAGAAGAGAAATGAGAGCAAAAGAGGGACATTTATGAAAAAACGTGTTTTTTTTTTTGCCCTCATTCCTTCTTCAGGGCTCCTGGAGGTCTGAAACGTGCATGAGCGTTCACATTAGTCTCTGTATATAGAACCTGTGCAGTTTGGTCCAAATTGGTTTAGGATTGTGCGAGATTTTGACCTTTTTAGCCCGTTTTGAAGCATTTGGACATTAAAGGGTTAACCGTAGAGTAAGAAACAGGGCCATGATCGAGCCCCTTTTGAGTAAACTCTCTGGAAAAAAAATATGCAAGGTCAGGAGGTGGTCTACTAGGAGCGTGTACGATTTGGTGTCACTAGACCCAAAAATGACCGAGCAGGATTTTTTTTTTACATGTCTGAAGGCCTCAGGCTGCATCACTGCTAGCAGGCCTCACTGCTGAAAAACGCGGGTTCCCGTGGGGCTAGACCCTTGAAAACAGATACAGTGCTTCATGTGACTGCTCTGAATAGTCCCACACAATATCAGACTTGAATTCCACTGGGAATGACTTTTATGATACTTGTTGCACAAAATGTCTCCTTCATTTGAAGTCTTCTTCCGCGAAGCTGTCGGGCTACTGAACAGGTCTGTGTAGACTCTGTTTTCATATCATCACCACCTCTCCCCCGCAAATACACATGCATGCACGCATCCCCACATACACACACAAGCATACACACATTCATACACACACTGCACTACTGGACTAGGCTCTTTATTCATTTACCTACTAAATATTGCACAAACTGTTGGTTCACTGCACATATATCTATGTTGCAGATTTGTATATATTAGTGTGTCTCTTTATACTTATATTGTCTTTATGAGAGTGTTTTTATATTTTTTTGATGGCTGAAACTGGGACCAGGGTCAAATTTCATATTGTTTCATGTGCAAATGTGGAATGATACGACAATAAAGTGAACCCTTGAACCTTTGAACCTTGATTTAGTGACCCTTGACCCCTTCAAAAGTGTTTTCACTGCAGACTTGCTCCCAGAGCATTCAGCATCATAGACATAATAAAGAGTAGACGCCGCATCGAGCGCTACTGCCTATTGGGGCTGACGAGCGGTGGGGCCGCCATCTTGGTCCGGTCATCCGCTCCACTCAGCGCCGTTTGACAGCGCATTTAATCCATCTTAACTCTGAATATTAAACTGATTTTCACGCGTTTTTTAATTTTTTTGCTGCAAACGTCATACATGTAGCTATGATACAGGACAAATGGTTCGGCGTATTTTAATGTTCATAGTGGGATTAACAGTAATAGAATATTCTGATATTAAGCTCGACTGTAGACAGGTATTTTGCAAACACTGTAAACACACACACACACTAATATATGTTAGAGAAGCGGATAATGGCAGCAAAGTCAATTATTTTAATAATTTGAAGAGACAATATATGATTACGCTATATACACATATATAAACAAAATACTGACTAATGAACACATATTTTTATATAAAACAATAGACAGAAGTTATATATCAGAGAAAATTATTATATAAATCACATATAGACTATCAATATAATTCATACATATATATTAAAAAAGATATGTCAGAAAATGATATTTTATATATATATATATATATATATATATATATATATATATATATATATATAGTTTTATATAGAAATATGTGTTCATTAGTCAGTATTTTGTTTATATATGTATATATAGCGTAATCATATATTGTCTCTTCAAATTATTAAAATAATTGACTTTACTGCCATTATCTGCTTCTCTAACATATATTAGTGTGTGTGTGTGTGTTCACAGTGTTTGCAAAATACCTGTCTACAGTCGAGCTTAATTTCAGAATATTCTATTACCTATCATTATTATTATTATCTATTATTTCCGCTATGAATATTACTATGTTCAGCACCCCATTGATTTACACCTGCATTTTGTGCTTCATGGCGCTAGGTGTGCTGTTTGCATGTTGGACATTGTTTTACACAGACACCACCGAAGAAGAAAGGTGCCGAAGTGCTGCACGTTTTGTTTTGTTTTGTTTTTTTTAATTGAAACAGGAGTCTGTCCGCATGAATGTCCAATGGGTTAGGAGTTGTCCATGAGTTTGATATCTTCAATCATGTTAAAAAGTTTTACAGCAGTCCGTTTAGAAATCTGCATTTGTGTATGAAAAACTTCCAAAATATTATAATAAAGCAAACCGGAATCGAACCCGCGTCCGAGACCAGCTCTTGTACATGAGTCACCTGCTAACGTGCTGAGCTATACGGGCATCGGATACCCACTCATCAAAATTATTTAATAAATACCAGCGCACCGGCCCGTCGGTCAAACCGCCGAATAATGTTTACACAAATTTTGGCCCGAAGCCACATCTAATTGCCGGCCCCTGCGAATGCAAAATATAGCGTTGGATTCGCAATGCTTTTACATTAAAAATATAATATACCGATTCAAAATGCCCTACGTAACTCGCTTAAATCAGACCGAGGAGAAACATGACACACGAGGAATATTTGATTAATTAAACGTTCTATTCAGGTGTGATTAAGACTCAGATATGAAAACAAAATCCAACCCGTTTGCAAACAAACAAACACTAACGTTTTTTAATCTCAAATACCCAAATCCTGCAGCAAAAATAAAGGCATCACATTATATGTATGGGACGATGTAATGCAAAATATAGCGTTGGATTCGCAACGCTTTTACATTGAAAATATTCGTTTGAAATACGTTCTGAGTGGTATGAAAAGTCCTCCGCTTTGATTCGCAACGCGTTTACATTAAAAATATTCGTTTGAAATACGTTCTGAGTGGCATGAAAAGTCCTCCGCTTGAAATACATTGGTTTGAATTTCGTTGTGAGCAACACGAAAAACATGAGAAAATCGTGTTGGTGCGCACGTAACCATAGATTAATTTACGTGATAGTTTCACGAATCCTTGTGAGACCGGGTTGAGGAGTTTTATGTTGTATTGTAGGGGTCTGCGACTTTTAACATTCAAAGATAGATTTTGATCCCTTTCCCACAAAAAAGAAAAACCCGGGAGCGGCATATTCCTTTTTGGCTTTTAAAATAAAAACAACATTGCATATATAGTTTTTTTTAAACCTCTATGCTCTTGTAAATCATTCGTGATTAATTAATTCCAAAGGCTGTAATTACATTGATGGATTTTTTTTAAATTTGCGCAACCAGTAATATTTGTTTTACTTGGTTCATGTCATTTTAGCTCCTGGACGTCATATGTTACTTAATGTTAGTTAGATATCAATATTTATGGAATGTCTATATCACTTGTAAAATCAATGTATGTATTTATGTTAAGAGAAGAATTTTTCTCCGGTCAGTCGCTGGGCTGTTCTCCAACACGACACTGCTGTGACTGTCTGACCTGCAGCCTGAACGCTGTACGTAACGTCGATCCGAGCCTTCGCCAGTAGCGTCGTATGAATGTGACATATCACAGATTAGATACTGAGCAACACATATATTCCTACTTTATTTTAATATTCATGAGTAGCTAATAGAATGTAGGACTCTGGTGTGAAGCCGCAGACGTGCAGCAGTGTTGTATTTTCAACAATATAAAAAAAAAAGACATTTGAAGCATCGTCGGCTGAGATGTAGGCATAATAGTTCTCCCCCGCTCAATTAATGTGGGATCCGCAGATTAACAGGACTCGAAATTAATACCCGCACACTGGCAAGCGTCAGACATTCACGTTTGGAAGTCATATTTTGACAGACGAAAATCAATAGCTTTTATTTGGATCCTGAAAGGTCAGTACAATCTTCAAATTTAGAATGAAAGTGGAAATACTAACAATGTAAAATGAAAGAAAAATTAATTCAATATGCTTCTAATTATTTACTTTCCTAACTTACAGATTGCCGCAACACAGTCTTGACAGAGGTGTATACTGCGTCTGAATCGCCGATATTCGCTACTTGTTGTAGTACATGTTTTACTTTAAGCTGCAGTCAATTCCAGCCATTTTCAGTACAAAAAAATGGCTAATATTGGATTTGTAAATAAAAATATGACAAGAAATACAGGGAATATTGGACGCGCATCGTGAGGTGCATTTCATTGAAAACGACCCATTCGTGGATTTTATACCGACTTCAGGACATGTTTTGGACAAAATATTTTACTGGCTTGTTTCGTCTGGATGTAAAAGGTTGGATTATGGCCGTTTTTTGTGGAATATTTGCATCTGTGTGTAATAATGAAGCCGGAAATGTGAATCGCGCTGTGTACGTTGAAGCCGTGTACAGAGAAAGGATGGATATTCGTTGTTTGTCGGACAAATGTGTTTTTCTCACCCGCTGTGGTAATCACATCTGAAAGTGGTTTATACCGGCGGATTCATGAGAATCTAAGCTTTCCATCGGCGTATAGTGTTTGTATAATCGTGTTTGCAGTTTCAGACATTTAGCAAATTGCTTATGCAGATCTCAAAGTGTACCGCGGGCGGAACACTGAAGCGCAACTGAAGCGCAACGGGTTACCATGCCTTGCAATGATTCTTCAAACACATTCACCTGCTTACATAAATTATGAATCAACTTACCACCAGCAGCATTAGCGAGTCCCTTAATCGGTCCTGTTGTGGAGCTTGAATCTTGGCAAGTTTCCTCGGTGAGGAGTAGAAGGTATTTCTTTGGCGCTTAGACATGTTGCTGTGTCTGCATTTATCACTATTACGCATCACTTTGCCACGGTACAGGATTTCATGCTTGCGTGTAAGTGTCGCGAGACCAATGACGGAACGTGACTGATGTAGTTTGCATATCTGAATCATGTGATTTGTGCTTAGCGCAGCTGCTTTGCTAAGACGCTTACGATTGGTTGATTTGAAAAGTCAGGTGAGGAAACTGTTTAAAACCTGTGCTTACATGTGACCCGGCGCCTTTTGGTTAGTCAGAGAAAGGCTCACATACACGAAAATTCTCAGAGGCCAGAGAGTACTATAGGTGGAAGTGCTGATAATTTGAGTGCTTTTAAGAAGTGTTTGTTAGTGTTTGGTTTTGTTTTGTTGATTTGTGGTTTTGGGAATTTCATCTGAAAATTGTTGAGGTGAGAATATTTGCTCGCTTTTCTCTTGATTTGTTGCTGCAGCAGACTTTTATATTTCTGCTGTTACAAGTATATTGTACTGTTGTGGTTAAACGTTTATAGAACAAGCGTTTGTAGCAGACAATGTATTTGTGTCTTTGTATGCTCAGGTTTTTTCTGAGCTGGCTTGGTTTCTATTTTCAGTTTTTATGTAGAAGTATTAGGCTGGTGATTAAAAAGAGTTGAAGAAAGCACGTCCACGTATAGCTCAGCGTGGAGAGTGCAACACATGTACAATGTTGTCCTACACAGGTCTTGGGTTCGATTCTGGTCGGTTTGCCTTCCGATTTTGTCCAGCTGATGTGCTTGTTTTCTGTCTCGCTCCTCAGAGTGTGTGAAAGACGTTGTGGTTTTTTAAACACCAACATTGCAACGAACCGATAACTTTGTGAAAATAATGTGTCGCTGTTGTGAAATTCCAGTGGAGGGGAATCATTTATATGTTCAAGTGTGCCCACGTTAAAGTGTGTTGTAATGCAAAGACTGTTTTCTGGTCTATATAAATATACTTTGGTGCTGCACAGACTGTGTGTCCCTGTTGCCGGCCAAGTGATTAGGTTTTACGTTTTTGTTGTGTGTGTCTCTGTGCTACTGTGTGTCCTTGTATGTATGTGTTTCTTTCAGTGCGAGCGAATGTCCGCGTTTGTGTGTGCGTTTGTCTTTCTGTATCCGCTTTTCCTTACGTATATGTGTTTCTGTGTGTATGTGTACATGTATGTGTTTGACTGTGTGTTTTTGACTTTGTTTGTCTTTCTGTGTGTGTGAGAGATATGTAGTGTTCCAACCTGTATCTTAAAATACGAAGTCGTGCTTTGTTTGACAATTAATTATACATTTCCCATACACTTTTGTCACACACGCATGGAAACTGCAAATTTAACAAAATAACAGTAACGACAGTAACATGTAAGCAACATGAGAATAGAGACGATCTAACCAGCAGGTCACAGTTTGTCATCATGTAATCATCTCTTCAAGTCCGTTTATTAAGACACATCAGTACATTGTTGTGAATTTAGCAGAGGATGATTATAGTCAGACTAATTTGATCCTAGATTGTACACTATTTTAGTGAGTCCATAAATGCCTCAGTTGTTTAACAGTATTTTAAATGTGATTTTGTTAAAAATATCATATATTTAATAGTTTATATGTGATCAATAAATGTTGTTTGCCTATGTAAAAAAACTGATTCAGAATTGTGATGTGTTAACTGTAGTACATAAATAAGTCAGTAAATACATGCATACATACATACATAAATTCATACATGAATTGTGTAAAGATAAGATTTAGATGGGAAAAATATCTGTTTATAATGTCTTTGCAGAGTATTCTGCATTCAGTTGTTTATGTTTTTCAGAATGTATTGTTGCATACAGGTTGGCCATTACAAGTTATTAGTATGGTTTCACTGTTTAAAAATGATGCCACATATTTTTAGACAAAACCTGTGATCATAAAACAATGTAAAACTTTTAGTTTTGTTAATATACCAAATAAAGCATGACTTATGACAAAATGCTGTTTTATGGGTGTTTGTGGTCACAATTCAGTAACGTTGGGAAATCATTCACAGATTTAGACTTCTAGCATCAATTATGCATTGAATGTAGGTTGTCGAAACAACCATGATTTTTCTTTGCCATTGTTGTGAGGCAGATGTTGTATTACAAGCATAGGTTTGTCAAACGTAGCTGTGTTTCAAGTGGCAGAAATAAAATTGGTGTGTATGAGCATTAGGCTGTGAACAGGGACTACCTGGAAATTGTAAAACTGCTGCAACAGTGAAGACAGACAGAAATATGTAATAACTTTGATTCAATGTTGTGTCGTACAATCACTGCAGCCTTAAACTGGGTCTATTTGACATCAGTGCAATATTCCCTGTAATTTTTCATGAGTGTGAGAAAACACACACAGTCCCTGAGCGGTCCCTTGGACCCCTGTTAGCAACATCACATGTGTACACTATCGTCACGGCAGCATCGCATCCATCCAAGTTACATGGTTTATTAACAGAATTATATTATTGCATTCACATATCTGTTGAAACACTTTGTCAACAGGATCCACTTGAAGGCTGCAGTGATTTTGATGACACTAAAAAGTATAAGACTGTACTTATTGAATGTGTTTGCTGTTACATCGGTTTTGCAATTTGCAAACGGTCCCACCTCATGACATAGACACCAATGTTATTTCTGTAGGTATTTTGAATAAAAACGGGCTTCTAGCATATGGTCTGCCGTAGAACAACGTCAAAGAGGCATTGTTTATGTTTTCACAACCTATATGGAATGACTTACTGATGCTGGAAGTATCAATCTGTGAAGATCTTTCCAACTTAACCAAAGTTGGGGCTACAACCAACCAAGTAGTGGTATATGTAATTGTGAAAAGACCATTTAGCCATACTTAAAACTTTAAGTGATTTGTTAACATGGAACCAAAAAATCTGTATTGTTTTATGATAACAGGTTTTGTCTGATAAGATGTACTTCCTTGCTTGGGTCTGTTGTGTGATTTTTTTCATACCTTTCCTTTGTTGTGCGTGAGTGACTAGTGCTGCCAAGCACGCTGGATAAAAAGTGAGGATGGGGTTTGGGGGAGAGTAGGTGTGAACAATTGGCTCCACTTCCCAGTAAGGAGCCGTCTGGGTATGTGTTGGTTATAGTTATCTATATAGGCTTATTGTTATCTACAGTAAGTGTGTTACGGCTGTATTCAAATAGTTAAAATCTTGTTTTTTATTTTACAGTGTATTGTTTTGGGGTCAAGATTTAGTTTACACCAAAGCACAGTTGTGGGTCAAAATTTATTGTCATGGTTTGGGGTCCGTTGCTGTGAATGGTTACGTTCTTCCTCCTAGTGCGGCTCATTTTTTCTTTTAAATTTTTTATTTTTCAGTGTCCCAGGTTGGGTTTGTATGCACGTATGTCTTTATGTAGTACTTTTAACATAGAGTTCTGAATAATATTAATACCAGATTGACAAAGCCCATCTGGTATTAATATTATCATTACTATTATTACTTCTATTATTATTATTGTTATTATTACTGGTACTACTATTATTATTAGTCTTAGTATAAGTACTGCTATTATTACTACTCCTACTATTATTATTATTATATGAATTATTATTATTACTGTTATTATTGCTATTATTATTAATATGTTTTATCATTATTATTATTATTATAATATTACTGTTATTATTACCAGAACCTCAGAGGCCACATCTGTCTGAGTGCATTGCTCCCCAATACCCACAAACCCTGACATTGCTTGGGTTTTGGGTTTGTATTGTACATGTTTCTTTGTGTCCATGGCATCCAGAATCAAAGTTAGCAATCCATATTTGGTCTGGTCTTTGTCACATCTTCTTCCCAGCATGTCTAGCATTGTGTTATGGAGGCCAGGCTTGGCATCAACTGAAGTCATCCACCTTTGAGGAATACAATGTACTTGTTTGACCACTATAACCCTTAGCAAAAAATCAAAATAAACAGAAAATACCATATCTGAAAGTTCAAAATGTGTCTGAACACAGTACAGGATATGATGTGAGCTTGGAAATTGTTAATTTCCAGGTTTTGTCATAAAATATAGTCCATACGACTAAAGTGGTTCATGTATGTGATAGCCACAGCTGCAGCTACAGAACAACTTCAATTTCATAACTCTCTGCATTTATATGTTGAATATGAAGAATACCGTTGCAATGTATGGTGATGTGGGAGAGGAAGATGCTGACACTGTTTTAAGTAATTATATGCCTTTGGGCCATGAAGGTGTGGTGTGACGGTAAAGTCGCTCTGGTCTTTGGGGTACTGATGGTCCTTTTTTATCAAGAATTCTAGGTGGAGATGTGAAATTCAGTAAGCATAGATTAATTAGTAGGTCCCCTTTAAAAATTAAGGAAGATAGTTTAATATAGACTATAAACATAAATTAGTAATTCAAAATATTGAAATTAGTATTTATGTTTTAGCAGAGTAACATTTAAGCCTCAGCAGTCATGTGTGTGTCTCTGTGCACGTGTTTTGTATATGTGTTTTTGTTTGTGCTTCTGTGTATGTCTCATTGCATGTGTGTTTCGTGTGAGCACGTGTGTGTGTGTGTGTGTGTCTTTCTGTGCATGTGTTTTCTTGCATTTATATTTGTTTGTGTGTATATGCTTGTGTGTCTCCATGTACGTGTGTTTGTGTTTGTTTTAGAGTTTGTTTGTGTCTGTGTGTGATATGCTATGAACTAGGAGCTGAATGGACATTATTTTTCTGAGAATGGCCATAAGGTCATTGAATGTAATTGAAATGTTTATTAATACTTTTAATTATATTTTCATAGATGGCTCATCCCAAGTCCAAGCGTCGCTCTGAAGCTGCAAAAAAGCGAGTTACGGCTCAGCATTTGTTCAAACCTCAGTTCAAGAAACCTGCCAGTTCCACTCCTGAATGTACGTAGTGCAATTGTACACTTATTTATATGTTGTGCATGTAAGTGTTGTTGTCTTTATGCTGTCAGTCAGATAGATGATTTCTCTGCATGTCATATGCTGTCACAGACACACATGATGTGTAGAGTATGGATGTTTACTATGTTGGTTGTGTGTATTTTTATTATAGGTAAAGGTACTGGTACGCGACGTCCTGTGCCAACATGGCCAATTTCCAAGGTGACTGGAAAAAGATACAAGTTGGTTATTCCAGATGAGTTACCGCACAAAAAGGTATGATTGTTGTACAGTGGTTGAACAAAATGTATAATTTTTGTTATAATGATGTTAATTTTTCAAATATGTGTTTTTTTATAGTTTGTGATGCTCATAGGAGACTCGCATTTAAGAAACTTGGCTGAAGGTTTTGTGAAGATGGAACCAGGATGCTTGTACTTTGGTGTACATTCGATACCAGGGGCCACTGCAGCTGAGCTGGCAACAGAGGTTGCATACACTGATTTATCTCGAACACCTGATGCTGTTTGTCTGCTTGCTCCTAGCAACAACCTTACTAAACATGCATCCATCAGTCAGGCATCTACAGACTTTGGCAAACTTCTTGCCAATCTTTGTAGCAAGTACCAAAATGTAAGCATATTTCTCAAGTTTTTTGTGGAAATGTGTTAGTGGTAATAAAACTTTGTGTTGATATTATTCTGCTAGATGATTGTGAATATATACATATATATCTTTTAATATTTTTATAGAAATATATATGGTTGATTTGACACGATTGAATTGTAATAAGTAAGAATTGTGTTGTACAGGTTCTAGTGTTGGATTTTCCTCCACGTTTGAATGTTGAGGTAGAGCTCGAACAACACTTTCGGAACGAATATCACCGTGTTGCTGCTCGTATGGGTATGTATAATACAAGCACCTTAAATATGCGCACATCTGTTGAAATAGCTCTCGAATTATTGCCAATTATATGGAGTATGTATTTGGTCAAATTAAATAAGATATAATTGACTTTATGAAATGTATTTGTAATTTTTTTCATAATATGCATTTTGTTTTTGTAAGGTGTGAGGTACTTCTCTTGTGAGGAGCATTTTCTAAGGACAGATTTGAAGTTGTGGTGCAAGGATGGTGTAAGTCTTACATAGCATTGTGTTATATGAAATGGATTCTGCATAGTAAGCAAAGACATGCAATGTATTTTATGTGAATGTTTTTGTTTGTAGGTAAATTTATCAGACAGTGATGGAATGCATAGCCTAACACAGTTGCTGTGGGCGGCTTCCTACAAAGTAAATGTTAAGTATGTGTTTATTTTGTTAGTGAACAGTATCTTTGTGTCATTGCCACTGCATATGTATGCTTTTGCAACATTTGTGGAATATGTGTATATTTGTATTTACTAATTTTATTATTTGAAATTACACGTAAATGAAATGTTCCATATTTGTGCAGGCACTTCAGCCACCCATACCAAAGCCAAACCCTCCATCCAGGTCACAGCAGGCCAGGTCTTTGCCAAAATTACTTGTGACAGGCGAGGTCACCCAACCTCAAGCAGTCAACCCGTTTCAGTTACAGTAACAACTGTTACCCGTGGACATAAGGCTCAACAGCAGGTTTGTTTTTATTCTGCGATACTGTGTTTTTAACTTTGGATGATGCATATTGTTTGTTTGGAAGTCAATACATTGAAAGTATTGTAAATCTTGATGGATATTTCATAGGTTGAGTTGGAGAAATTGTCCATTCCAGTGACTCCTAGTAGGTTTAGTGTCCTCTTGGATGTGGTGAACAATGATCCTACGTCATTTCCTGCCTCGCTTCCAGCAAGCACAGCTGTTCAAAAATGTAAAAAGGTATTGTAATTGCACATTGCAGCTGTCTTCTTATGTGTAATACACTTTTTCCCAAATAAAACCTTTACAACTGTTTTGGTTTTGTGTCATGCAGGAACCACATGGGAAATGCAAACAGAGGGCTACTTCCTCCAGGAGTAACCTGGTAGAAGCACAGGTGAGTGTCTTTAACATTGTAATAGTTACAACATTTAGATTTGTTTCATGTAGAGTAGTAAAATCGCAAGTGTCAGATTGGTAACATTTGTAAATGTACAAATGTCAAACTGTGTAAATGTCTTTGGATGTTTGTGTTGATTTTGCTGTCCAATGCCTTTGTAGATTGAGGCAGCTACAGGTGTGCAGGTGTCTTCCAGATTATCACCTCGCAATGTTGTAAAGGGTTCTGTGGCACAAGAGGTTAGTGCATGTATTTATTTGTATTTCGTACTTTAAATGTAGCATGCACTTCTGTATGACGGTTGTAGAGGTGGTGTATGTAATGTGATTGTGTGTTGTGTATGTTATACAATGTCTATGTCTGTACATACATAATTTGTGTACGTGTATTGATTTGTTTTGGAACTGCAGGACATTGTGCAGTTGTGTTCCAGGACATCAGCTAGCACTTCTGCAAGTGTGTCTGTGACACAGAGGGTTGGTGTTTATATTATTTTTTGTGAAATATGCAAAGTTCTAACACTGTTAAAATGTAACGAGTGTCTTGGTTCTAGAAAAATGTGGTGTGTAGTATGAAAGGTGTATGTTTTTAACCATGTCACTGATAAAGTTGCCTGAATTGCTTAATTTGCAGGGCGAGACAGCTGCAAGTATTGGGCCAGTGTGTTCCACACCATCACCTAGCTGTGATACGGAGAAGTCTGCGGAACAGGAGGTTGGTCAATGACTATTTCAGTATAAGTGTGAAACTGTGTTACAATACATGTTGAAATATGAATAATATTTGATTGCATTACTATAAAAAACAGTATGGGAAACACCAGTGTTTACAAACCGTGACGTCACGAAGTCACGTGATTACCGCGCTGGTTGGCAAAAGGAACCAGAGGAACAATGGCTGATGATAACAATGCGAACTATTCTTCCGTGAAATTGTCCGATTATGCTCAATCCTTATCGCCCGAGGCCCGACAAAGATACGTGAGTAAGCTGAGATATCAGAGAAACAGTGAAACCTTGCCAGATCCCTACAATTTGAAGACTGGGTGGGTTGACGATCCTTCATTGTGGCCGGACATTTCCTTCACCGACATTTATTTTTACTTGATTGACACCGCTGGGCAGTTCACCCACCCAAAAATATATAATTATGAATTAAAAATAATATATGTTCTGTTAATCTTCAACAAGATGTCAAAGAAACGTCACGACGTTGCTGTATTTTTGGTCTGCAGTATGGCTTCTATGTAACAGTAACAGACCCACAGCATTGGTGATCGAAAATAGGACAATTCTAAAAAACGATCGCTAGACGCATACAGAAACAAATGTGGTTACAAATAGGAGGCTGCTGGCTTAAGGAGATGTTATTGAATATGCTTCATTCGACTTTAGTATACTTTCATCTCCTAAAAAGCGATCGGTAACACATGACAACACTGAACCAAACCGAAAGTGTAGAGATCGCTTCACGCGAAGGATGCAACATTAAATCAATATCTTTTGGAAAATAAGCTCAAAGTTGGACATACTAAGCATGCTAACCTGAAGAAAAGTGGGAGCCACAAACACGATCTCTGCTGCTTACTGGGGTACAATTTTTCCTGTTGATGGCTGAAGCCACCGCCATCTTCTCTCTCCTGACATCGGTATTCGGTGAAATTTCAAGCCTGATCCCGTCTCAAAACACTTCGTACAACCAACAACTACACACGCTATTACCATTGTGGTAAATACATGTGCAATTTCATTCATGAAAAGCGATAACTTTACGTATTTGTTTCAAACCCGATACCGTTCTCGTAGCAAGCCGTTATGTTACTGCCGGTTCTTGCCAACCAGTAGCAGTCTTGTACCACGTGACCATAGCAAATGACGACACGTTAGCGTCTCCCATATGTGTGCTGTCAGTTATCTCTATGTGCAGATGCACATGTTTGGTATGTATATGACTGAATATTTCATTTGTTAGGTGGAGGCAGCTGCACATCTTGTGGATTTGTCTTATCTGGCAGTACCTGCAAGTGCTGTTGACGAGTTTGCAAGCGTAGAGGTGGGTGTAACAGTGAGTGCTGTTGACGTTTTTTGCAAAGGTAAGACTGCTTTTTCTTCTAAACCTTCTGTTAGGGGTTCTTTTAATCAGGCAGATTCTCGTTTGTCTTATCCTGGTGTTCAGTGCATGGCTATATGTTTAGTAGCCATAGCAAGGCATGCACTTGATAGTGTTTTCTCTTGGCAGCCTGACACTGTCAATGATGTTGTAGTTTTAGGTGACAAGTTGTACAAACATTTGCGAGACAGCGGTTCTATCAGAGCTGGGGCAATTTTTCTGTGTGTGGAAGAACTGCCCAAACAGCTTCACATGCTTGAACACCAGCTTGAGTTTAAGTTTGGAGATGTTCTCAGTGGTGATGTAGATGTTCTACATAGCGAGCTTATTACAGCAGGTTCATGCACCACTTTAACAAATGGATTAGAAACAGTCTTTAGGAATTATAATGCCTGCCTTTTGACTTTGGTGTCTAGCACATGTACAGTCATTAACCAAGAGGGACACTTTGCGATTTTTGATTCCCATGCACGTACTGAGAATGGAATGGTCGATGCAAATGGTTTTAGTGTTGTTGTATATTACAGTAGTTTGGAACAGGTTGTACAGCATGTTAGCAAGTTGGCATGTGCGCTGACAGACCGACGCAAAGCGTTTAACATTGTAGGTGTTGGTGTTCTTGACAAATCAAATAGTCAGGCAGATTGTAAGCGGTTCATGGCTGTCCATGCTCACCCATCAAAGAGGCAAAAACTGTCTGATGTTAGTGATGATGATGTTGTTTTTGTGAGAGATGTGTCAAGTCAAAGGCTTCAGTTCAGTCCTCTTAGTAATGATGCGGCACAAGCTCTTTGTATAAATTTGAACATAGACTCAGTCAAACTTGCAGTAGCATGCAATGCAGTGGGTGACTTAGGTGTACCATGTAAAAATGAAGCAATAGTTGGTGATGGGAACTGTTTCTTTAGAGCTGTTAGTCAGGCTGTGAGTGGTACACAAAACTATCACCCAGTTATTAGAGAAGCAGTGGTTGAGCAACTGGCTAATAATGCTGTTTTATATACAAGCCTTTTGAGGAGGGAGTATTCTTCAGTGACACAATATATTAGACAATCCAAAATGGCTGATGATGGCACTTGGGTTACAGAGGTGGAGATTCAGGCAACAGCTGATTATTTAGGAGTAAACCTGTTTACTTTCTGTCATGATCGCTGGCTTGAATATAGATCCAACAACACGTTGTTTGCAAATCAGGGAGTGTATTTACACAACTGCAATGGTAACCATTTTGAGACTGTTGTTTGTGTACAACGACCTGAAATGCATGGTTGTTATGGTTACTGCAGTGTGAGCTTTGGTAATTGTAGAGTGTCTGATTTAAAACTGCGCAGTGGACATAAAAATAGTGTTATTGATGTTGACAGTTACAGTGCAAATGCAGCTTCTGCAGTGAATTTGGTGAAAGAGAATTTAGCAGTGGGACAGCAGCATAGTACTGTGTCTGCAGAACGCATGGATTGTTCATCACTGTTGAGTAATGTCAGAGAAATATTTACATTTAACTCTTTGTGTAGTGATGTAGCAAAATCACTGTGTACTAAGTTTAATGTAGAGTTTGCCAAGATGGATACACATGTAACAACTGTTTGTGGGCCTTTGGGTCCAGTTTGTATGACAGCTAAAGTTAAAAAGGATGGTAATAGTTTTTTTAGAGCAGTTGCTCAAGCGATTTCTGGTTGTGAAAGTAGTCATGCTAAGATTAGGCGTGCTGTGGTTAAATATATGGAGAATAACAAAAAGCTAGACATAGGCTTTGAGGGAACAGGATTGAGTTGTATGTCTGACTATATTAAGTACACAAAAATGAATTATGTAGGCCATCGTGCTTCAGACCTAGAATTTGAAGCGACAGCTAATGCTCTTGGAGTGAACATCTTCATGTATATGGAAGGAGAGTGGTGGATGAAGTATAGTTGCATGACTACATTGTTCAGCAACCAAGCAATTTATTTGAAATGTGATGGCAATACTTTTCAGACAGTTGTGTGTGTCCAACGTGGTAATGAGCAGGGTTGTTTTAATTTGTGTAGAGTAGGTAATTCATCTGACATGCAGTATATGTCTAGAAGGAAAGGGAAGGATGTGTCCAAAGAACGGGTTGAGAGCAATACAAGTGTGAGTTATAGTTGTTCAAAATATCTTAAAAATAAGAGAGCATTTCAGTGGAAGAGTACATATGAAGACAAGGTGTTGTTTAGGAAGGAACAGAAGGAAAGGAAGAAAAGGTCGTATACGGAAAAGAACTTGTATCGGGAGAAGGTCAAACAAAGGATTTTACAAGCATACAGAAAAACTGTGAAGTATAGGGAAAGGGTGAAGGAAAGAATTTTACAGTCATATAGGGAAAATGTGGTATTTAGAAAGGGATATATAGCAAAGATAAAAGAGAAATATCACTTGAATGCCCTGTATAGGAAACAATTAAAGCAAAGGAGTATTGGTAAATATGCAGAGGACTTGTTGCATAAGGATCAAGTGAAGCAAAGGAGTATTAGTAAATATGCAAAGGACTTGTTCCATAAGATGCAAGTGAAGCAAAGGAGTATTAGTAAATATGCAGAGGACTTGTTGCATAGAGATCAAGTGAAGCAAAGGAGTATTACTAAATATGCAGAGGACTTGTTTCATAGAGATCAAGTGAAGCAAAGGAGTATTAGTAAATATTCAGAGGACTTGTTGCATAGAGATCAAGTGAAGCAAAGGAGTATTATTAGATATCAGTTAAATGAGGTTCACAGAGAGAATGTCAAAGCCGTGAGTAGAAGTAAGTATCATGGAAATCCCGAGCATAAGCAATGTGTTATAGCAGGTACCACTCAGAAAAAGAAGGCAGACAAGGAGAAGTTACACCACTTTGATTTTGTCATGAAACAGTTTTTAGAGAAGGTAAAAGATGGCCCAGATTTTGTGTGTTGTGTTTGCCATAGATTGTTATTCAGACATCAAGTTTTACAGTGTAGAAAAGACAGTTATAAGAAACGAAAAGACATAGCTTCAGTTGCAGATGTCTGTGTTAGTGAAAAGTATCTACACAAATGTAGTGCAAATTGTGCAGTTCCATGTCACTGGCTGGCTACATCTAGAGGCAAGCTGTGGATTTGTTTCAGTTGTAATGACAAGGTTAATAGAGGGCATTTGCCAGCTGAGAGTGTACTCAACAAATTGGAACTTGATCCTATTCCCCCAGAATTGGCATGTCTAAATAGCCTAGAACAACATTTAATAGCATTGCACATTCCATTTTTGAAAATGTTAGCTTTACCTAAAGGTGGGCAAAATGGAGTACATGGACCAGTGACATGTGTTCCTGCAAATATTGTGCAGACAAACAATTTGCTGCCACGTTCTAATATGGAAGGCTCATTGCTGCCTGTGAAATTGAAGCGTAAATTAACTTACAAAGGACATTATGAATACCAATTCGTTGACACGATGCACATCAGACAGGCATTGCTGTATTTAAAAAGTGTAAATAGGCATTATAAGGATGTAGAGTTTAATGATGAATGGGTCAATGCATTTTGTGTGGAAAAAGATGGTGAAGTAGTGGCAAATGACAGTGATAAAGGAGAAAGTGTAGAAGCATCAGCAGATAATGATGATGAGCTTTTGCATGACAGGCAGCAGCATTGCATGTTTCAGGATACGTGTCTCATGCCTGTTGACATTGGTCAGGAAGCACTGGATCAATATTTTGATGGTGTATTGAATCTGGCCCCTGCAGAAGGAAATAATCCCATTAAATTACTTTCGGATCCGGCCAATGAAGCTAAATGCTTCCCAGTGTTGTTTCCACACTGGGAAACAACAACACGTATGCCTGCAACACGTATCATGAAAGCAGGCAGCATCGTTTGACATTGTCGCGTTATTTTAATAATCGTATTTTACATGCTGATGGTAGGTTTGCTAAGAATGTAGAATACATCTTTTTTGCTCAGTACATGTCTGAGGTAGAGCAGGTTGTATCAAATGTTTCGATAGCTTTACGTAAAGGAAAAGGAGGTAATAAGTCCCACAAACTTGGTGCAGATCAGGTAAATGAAGACTCCTTGAAGAAATTGTTGGAGTTTGATGATGGGTACAGGTTTTTGAAACCTATCAGAGGTACTCCAGCTTTTTGGCAGGCAGCACAGCGTGACCTGCTGGCGTGTGTGCGTCAGCTTGGTATCCCCACATGGTTTTGTTCATTTTCTTCTGCTGACCTGCGCTGGAAAAACCTTCTGAGTAGTATTTTGAAACGGGAAGGCAGAACAGAGACTGCTGAAAGCTTAGAGTGGGCAGAACGATGTGAGTTGTTGCGTCATAATCCTGTGACTGCTGCACGAATGTTTGATTTTCGATGGCATTGTTTTTTTGAGGGAGGTTCTCATGTCTGCATCCGACCCAATTGGTAAAATTACCGACTACTTTTACCGGGTGGAGTTTCAACAGCGTGGTTCTCCACATGTACATTGTTTGTTTTGGGTAGACAATGCACCGTTGATAGATAAAAACACGGATGCAGAGGTCATTGAATTCATTGACCGATATGTGACGTGCGAGTTACCGTCAGAAGATGAGGAGTTGTTGGACATAGTACAATCTGTTCAGCAGCATTCGAAGCGACATTCCAAGTCGTGTAAAAAGAACAAGACAGTTTGTCGTTTCAATTTTCCAAAGCCTGCATCTATGCGCACTTTCATATCACGCGAAGAGAAGTGTGTGTGTCGTGTAGGCAAAAAAGGATTGGATAAGTTGGTACGATGTACTTGTCTAATGGACAAAGACAGAGCAATAGAGATTTTGACTAAAGTCAAAGATGCATTGTCAGATGACAAGAATAGCTTTGATACTTTGGAAAGTTTGTTCTGTAGTGTAGGTGTAAGCCAAGGTCTGTTTGAGAAGGCTTATAAACGTTGTACTAAAAAAACTCATGTGGTGTTGAAGCGTCGCATCAATGATGTTTGGATTAATCAGTACAATGGGTCATTATTGAAATGCTGGAATGCTAATTTAGACATTCAGTATGTAGTTGATGCATATGCATGTGTAGTATACATTATTTCATATATTTCTAAGGCAGAAAGGGAGATTGGTCTGTTGTTAGGGAATGCTCAGAGAGAGGCAGCTAAAGACAAAAATATGAGTGCTAGAGATGCATTGAAAAACCTAGGCTCTGTGTATTTGCACAACCGTGATGTGTGTGCACAAGAAGCTGTTTATAGGTTGACCAGTAGCATGCATTTAAAGGAATGTTCACGTAAAGTAGTGTTTGTTCCAACAGGGGACAACATAGTTAGAATGAGTCTGCCTTTAAATGTCTTAAAAGAAAAGGCATCATCAGAAGGCTTTAGCAGCGACCACATGTGGATGAATAACATCGTAGATCGCTATAAGAATAGGCCAGATGACAGCGATTTTACTGACATGTGTATGGCAGCATTTGCATCAGAATATCGGATTCTGAGCAAAAATGAAAAATCCCAAACACGGGTAACTTTAAAGAATAAATGTGGTTTTGTGACAAAAAGAACACGTACCAAACCAGCAGTTGTGCGTTATGTGCGCTTTTCAGAAACCAAGAACCCAGAAGCTTTTTATCAAAGCATTCTGCAGCTGTTTCTGCCATACCGTGTTGACACAGACCTCAGACCTCCAGACTGTGAAACTTTTGCACAGTTTTACCATAATGGTAATGTGAGGTTTAGCGACGGATCCACACATTCTGTAAAGTCTATTGTGGATGAAAATAGAAGTAAATTTGAAATACAGGCAGAAGAGTTAGATAATATTAAGAATGAAGTTGATATAAACAATATCGATGAAGATGCCTGGTGCCAGTTGTGTCCAGAGCAAGAGGCAGAACGCTTACAATCTGAAGAAGAATTTAAGACCAAAGATCAGACAGTGGAAGAACATGTGGAAAATATTCCCGACCTGGCAGTGATTGGCAGTGAGATAGCTCATTTGGAGAAGAGGAATAATGTAATGTGCAGACATGATGGACTGGCTTTGATTAGGTCTCTGAATGAAACGCAGCTGGCTATTTTTTATCAGATACGCCAGTGGTGTTTAGACAAAGTAGCAGGAAAAAGGCCAGATCCACTTCATGTTTTTATCACAGGAGGAGCTGGATGTGGGAAGTCTCATTTAATCAAAGCTATTCAATATGAGGCCATGAGGCTGTTGTCAGTGACGTGTCGTCATCCTGACAGCATTTGTGTTTTGTTGACTGCTCCTACAGGAATTGCTGCATACAATTTGCGTGCAGCAACTATTCACAATGCACTTTGTATTGGCAAAGATGTACGTTTACCGTACACACCTTTAGGTGAGGAGAAGCTTAATACTCTCCGTGCCAAATACAGTGATCTGCAGATTCTGATTATTGATGAAATCTCCATGGTGGATCATAAAATGTTAGTCTACATCCATGGCAGATTAAGACAGATCAAACAAAGTGGTGACTTTTCCCCTTTTGGAAATGTCAGTGTTGTGGCAGTGGGAGATTTTTACCAGTTGCCTCCTGTGAAAGGGAAGCCCCTGTATGTTGATGATGGTGGCTTCAACTTGTGGTGTAGTCTGTTTAAGGTTGCTGAATTAAAAACTATAGTTAGACAAAAAGATGTAGAATTTGCCCAGATGTTGAACAGGCTTAGAACTCGTTGCAAAGGGACTGTGTTGCTAGATAGTGACATAGCAAAACTGAAACATTGTGAAACCGGTGAAGTCAGCTCAGCTTTACACATTTTTCCCACAAATAAACAAGTGAATGAGCATAATATGAAGCATTTATTTAACACATGTCCCGAATATGTTGAAATCCATGCTCAAGATTTTGTTAATGATACGAAAACGGGCAAACTCGAGTTGTCAGACAAGCATCATGCCAAAGCCTCAAATACGTGTTTGGAAGAGGTGCTGTTTTTGGGTAAGGATGCCCGGGTGATGCTGTGTAAAAATATAGATGTTACGGATGGTCTTGTAAATGGGGTGTGTGGTACTGTGACGCACATAGTGGAGTCTGACAATAAGAAGTTTCCTCTGAAAGTGTACGTCAAGTTTGATGATGATGCCATTGGTGCACAAACGAGGAAAAAAACTGCAAATGTGTCAGCAGATTTAGTTGGTTAAACTCCCATTGAACCACAGGAAGAACGGGCTTCCAGTAAAGGTGGATTGCGCCGGCAATTTCCATTGAAACTTGCCTGGGCTTGTACAGTCCATAAGGTGCAAGGCCTTACTGTTGATACTGCTGTGGTTTGTCTGGAAAAAGTGTTTGCACCTGGACAGGCTTATGTGGCATTAAGTCGTGTTCGCAGTCTGTCAGGTTTGATAATTCAAGATTTTGATCAGAAACGTATCTACTGTAGGGCAGATATAAAGGATGCAATGCAGAATATACCACAATTTTTGACTGAGGACAGAAGACATGACATAAATAAAGCATGTTTTTCTGTGTTTTTAATGAATGTGCAAAATCTAACTGCACACGTCAAAGATTTGACGTTGTGCACACAGCATTTACGGCTTAACTGTATTGCTGTTACAGAAACATGGCTGGCTTCTGGCTCTTCATTTCATAGTGTTAACATTGACGGTTACACTTTAAATAATAGTCCTCGAAGTGTTGCGTATAACAGTAAGAATCCAGCACTCGTAGCATTGAAATTCCAACAACATGGTGGAGTAGGCATTTATAGTGTAGACAATGTGCCATATAATGTCATTGACGTGCCAGATGTGAATTTGGAATGCTTGGTCTACAACTATGTTACTTACGACCTACTGCTAGCAATCATTTATCGCCCACCATCCTATCCCATGTCTTTGTTTAAGAAGCATCTTGGTAAGTTACTTGATTGGCTAAATCCACTAAGTAACACCATTGCTGTCATGGGAGACTTTAATGATGACATTTTGAAGTCATCAAGCATCTGTTCTTTTGTAACAGATAAAGGGTATGTGCAAATTGTGACACAGCCCACAACAGAGAAAGGCACACTAATTGACCATGTGTATATTAAAACATCACATTATGAAGTGAAGTCAATTGTGTGGCCTACCTATTTTAGTGACCATGAAGGCGTGGTTTGTTGTTTTAAAGAAAAGGCCAAGTAACATCAAAGCATGTTCTGCTATAGTGTTAAAACATACAGGCACAATTTTTGCAGGGGACATAGACATTTTTGGGAGTTGAAGAGTTAATATATGGAGTATGGAAAAGGAAGAGTTGTTGTTGTTGTACATATACAGTTTTTATTTTCAACATTGTTTGTTTAAATGTTACGGTTCAGGGTATTTAATATTTAAAAGGAAAAGTAACATCAAAGCATGTTCTGCTATAGTGTTAAAACATACAGGCACAATTTTTGCAGGGGACATAGTAAGACATTTTTGGGAGTTGAAGAGTTAATATATGGAGTATGGAAAAGGAAGAGTTTCTTTTGTTGTTGTTGTACATATACACTTTTTATTTTCTACATTGTTTGTTTAAATATTAGGATTCAGGGTATTTCATATTTAAAAGGCCAAGTAACATCAAAGCATGTTCTGCTATAGTGTTACAACATACAGGCACAATTTCTGCAGGGGACATAGTAAGACATTTTTGGGAGTTGAAGAGTTAATATATGAAGTATGGAAAAGGAAGAGTTTTTTTTGTTGTTGTTGTACATATACAGTTTTTTTTCCCAGCATTGTTTGTTTAAATATTAGGATTCAGGGTATTTAATATTTGTAATAGGCCAGAGGTTTCGTTTCCTGTATTACAACAGCATTAATCAGTAAAATCTTTTTTTTAACAGTAAAGACAAAGATTGTAGCACTAACTGACAACAGACTCAGTTAACATATGAGGTGCAAAAGCCTTCTCAATATCTCCCTTTACAGAGACATTCAATAATAAGAACATTTAATACAATACATGTCGTTAATGTAATGGTCTACAATGTGGCAAGAATGTAAAATCCAGCCACTCATATGCTGTTGTAATGCAGGTTTTGCTTTACCTTTCATGTAGTGTCAAAAAGCAAAAGGCACTGGTAATGGTACTCCTGGTTTACTGGGATGGGGTTCAATTCCCTGCAGTGCCCTGCTAATTTTGACTTAAGCATGACAGGTGCTAAAATGTGTTATCAGCTACTTAGCTCAACTTTTCAAAACTTAAATAAGTGTAGCAAAACATGACCAAAGTAATGATGACCACTACAGCAAAATATAACATTGAAATTGTAACACAAATAAGCACAATAACAGAATCCTATCCTTTAAAGCTAAAGTGACTACAGCCATTTTTGTCTTTTAGTGTTTGTAAAACTATATGAAATACGACATCTTTCCAAGGTCACTTTAAAATACAACTCTGCTGTTGATGCTGATGCTGTCATGTCTATCTCCATCTCAGGTGTCTCATGTTCACTGTGACGATCTTCTGAGTGAAGCCAAACAGAAGGAAACCTCATCTACTTGTGAAGGACACTGAAAGGATGATATCCTCAGTGAACCACTTCCTGTTTAGCTTTCTGTTATAGAAGGACAGACCAACTGATTCAATATTTTATTATGCTCTGTTCTTAGTCTTCACAGATTCCCTGTATCACCTTCAACTGAATCTCTGCTGTTGTCACATAAATACAATATAAAAAGTCCATGTTATTTCTAGCAGATATGCAGCATGAAAACATCAAAACATTAAGATGAAAAGCTTCATCATTTCTTGTCTTGCTTATGTAAAAACTACATTATGTATCAATGGTCAGCTGTAAATATGTGCAAACACATGAAATAAATGGATGAAATAACTAATGTGTTGCGGACATTGATGTATAAACACTGAACAGTCACAAAAGAAATTGTATTATGATGGCAGGAGCTGAATCTGCAGCTTCATTGTTATGACTGGAGACATGAGGAGGAAATAAGTGTTGCTCTTCCTCACAGTGATGGAGGAGACACGACTCTTCAGACAACCATAACTGGATGTTCATGTCCTCTGAACCTCTCAGTCCATCAGAGCAGAAGTTCCCAATGATCCAGACCAAGACTAGAAGAACAAGACATTAACAATGAGGAAAAGATGTCCAAAGTTATTTTATTCTAACAACTGGAACATTAAACATGAGAAGAAATAAAACATAATAATGTTTTCTTTTTTGTCCTATTTGTTAATGTTCTGGAAATGTTTGTTGTCTTGGTTGAGAGCAAAGAACATTTTACTGCATCACATGGACAATAAAGTTTATCCTTAGCATCAACATGAGCTCAAGACAGTTGTCTTAACATACACTGTTGTCAACACAAAAAACTATGATGTTTTACATTAAATAACATCGGAAAGTAATACTGCTTCAGTGTGATAGTAGCTACAACTCAGTAATGTTACTCTTTGTTATAGAACAATTTCAACACATTTTTGTCAGTGAAATGAACAGAAGCTATGAAAACAGTGTGAAACCAAGAATAAAAACATTAAGGTGATCAATGAGCTATGACCAAAACAGAGTTAGCACATTTATAATGCTGACAAACCTAATGTAACATCACTGTGAACACTTAGTCAGGAAACTCAACCTGACATATAGAATAACTTAAGTATGTTAGAACATGTTTAAATCAGAGGTTTCTGACTAATGTGAACTTACAGCAACTTCAGCTATAGTAACATAAATCACTGTTTTAAATGTGATTTTGTCCAAATGTGGCAAAAAAAACCCAAGTGAATAAGGTGACCTTACCTGTAGACTTTAGCTCCACCATGGAAGTTAATGTTATTCACAGCAGCATTCATAAATACAAAAGCCAGTACACATTGAGAGATAGAGAATCCTTGGTTGTCCGTCTGACCAATGGTTGCTTACGAGTTCTGTCCTCTTTCAATCATTTTTTGGTTTCTGACTCCAAAAATCCATAATGTCAACCAGGAAACAACAAAGTTTTTCCTTGATCTTGGAAGTTCAGAAAGCAAGGCGTGACTTCACAGTTGGTATGTTCAACTTTATTTTACTTTATAATACAGGCGAGTTTTGCAGCACTTCCTGTCAATCCAACAGGTAGGGTTATGACTGTGACTGTATTTAGGCCTGTGAATGTCATCAGGGCAAGACTACGATCATACTTATAAAATTTCAGACAGATTGAAGCACATTCAGGCTAGTGATGGAGCTTATCCTGTCCAGCCAGCAGGTAGTACTGCAACCAAGTGTGTATCTCAACCTGTGGATGTGATGAGGACTGGCCTCTGATCACACTTTGACATTTTTTCAACCAGATTGCAGCATGTTCAGACTAGGTATAGAGCATTTCCTGTCCATCCAACAGGTGGAGCCGCAACTGAGAGTGTATGTTGGCCTATGGATGTGATCAGGATTGGACTGTGATTATACATGTAAAGTCTGTGGCACATTGGAGCATGCAGAGGATAGTTATGCACATCCTGTGCATCTCCTGGGGGGATCTCTTGGGCGATTAGCCCCCCCTGTCCTTAGAACCGAGTGACGCCTCTGGTCATACTGCAGCTGTTGTTTCATGGCCAAGCATCAAAACTCTGATGGTCGCCATGGCCACGCCATTTGGCTTCTGGTTAAACTTTTGATAACTTTTCATCACCAAGTCCTGCTGTGTGGACTGACAAAATTTCAGGTCTCCTGGAATTATCCCCTAGGAGGTATTAACTCTCAAAAAAGAGAAAAATCATCAAAAATCTCACAATTAATCCAAGATAACCGACTTCCTGTTGGGTTTACGACATGGCTCCAAGAGGCTTTTTTGTGCGTCCTGATGTGCTCTATAAGCCTCCCAAATTTCATGGATGTAGGTGAAATGTGCTGGGGGGGCTGTTGGTTAAAAAATACTGTAGGGGGCGCTATAGCATGTGCAGTGCCGAGATGCGTACGGTGTCGTTGCTTGGGTCGATGGTGACGTGTGTGGTAATTTTAGTGAGCATTGGAGTGTCCCTAACCTGTCAAACAGCACTTTGTTTTCCATGGCGATATTTGGTTGCTACGGCAACAGCGTTGCATGAAATGTCACACCCTTGACAGTGTGGGATTGTCAAGAGGTGAAGACTCGACTGACCAATTTCCAGCATGATATCACCACGTTTGGGGCCATTGTACCTGAAAATATAAGGCCTTAAACTTACTATTACCAACAGGTGGCGCTATGACTTTTTCAAAATTTATGAGTGTGGATGTGTTCAGACTGGACCTGGTGTCCATCATGTGAAGTTTGGGGCAGATAGGATCTTGTTCAGCTGAGATATGAATCGTTAAATCTTCATGGCGAAACATCGAAATTGGTTTGGCCGCCACAGACACGCCCTTTGATGACAAGTCACCATTTACACTGGGATGCATCATCAATGTGATAAGCCTGTTGTCACCGCATTTGAAGTGAATATGATGAACTGGGTAACAATAGGGCATGAAAGTGTAAAAGATGTCTATTTCCTGAAACCACAAGGTGGCGCTATGACTGTCAATGAATATCCCTATGTGGATGACATCAGGACAGGACTGTCATCATACATGTAAAGTTTCAGGCAAATTGGAGCATGTTGAGAAGAATTAGACACCAATTCCTGTTTCATGGCGAAGGATCAGTTGTTTGAGGCTCCGCCATGGCCACACCTTTTGGCTTCTGGTTGAGTTTTTGATAACTTTTCATCAGAAAGGTCTGGTGCATGTACTGGCCAAATTTCAGTTCTCTCAGACTTATCCACTAGGAGCTATAAATGTTGACAAATGTACAGCAAATTCAAGATGGCCGACTTCCTGTTGGGTTTAGGGTGTGGCTGTGATTGACTTTTTGGTGTGTCCTGATGTGGTGCATATGCCCACCAAATATTGTAGCTGTAAATAAAACATTGTGGAAGATGGCCTAATGACCACTTTTTCAATTTTGCAGGTGGCGCTATAGAGCCATTTTTCCACACATATGCGCAACTCCCATAAAATATCAAATTTATCGCCAGTCCTGATGTGCACGCCAAATTTCGCGCGTTTCGGTTCATGATAAGGCCCCCAAAAACGCAATTCATTTCCCGAGGAGCGATACATGTAAAATTTCAGCCAGACTGCAGCATGTTCAGAGCAGTTATAGAGCATTTCCTGTCTATCCACCAGGTGGCGCTGTAACTCAGAGTGTATTTCACACAGTGGATGTGATGAGGGTTTGACTCTGATCACTCATGAAAAGTTTCAGGCTGATTTGATCATGTAGAGGCCAGTTATACAGCATTTACTGTCCCTCCAAAAGGTGGCGCTGCGACTGAGAGTGTCTGTTGGCCTGTAGATGTGATCAGGATTGGATTGTGATCACACATGGAAAGTTTGAGGCAGATTGGAGCATGCAGAGGAGAGTTATACAGCAGTTGATGTTTCATGGCGAAGCATCAAAACGCTGATGGTCGCCATGGCCACGCCATTTGGCTTCTGGTTAAACTTTTGATAACTTTTCATCACCAAGTCCTGCTGTGTGGACTGACAAAATTTCAGGTCTCCTGGAATTATCCCCTAGGAGGTATTAACTCTCAAAAATGAGAAAAATCATCAAAAATCTCACAATTAATCCAAGATGGCCGACTTCCTGTTGGGTTTAGGACATGGCTCCAAGAGGCTTTTTTGTGCGTCCTGATGTGCTCTATAAGCCTCCCAAATTTCATGGATGTAGGTGAAACGTGCTGGGGGGGCTGTTTGTTAAAAATACTGTAGGGGGCGCTATAGCATGTGCAGTGCCGAGATGCATACGGTGTCGTTCCTTGGGTCGATGGTGATGTGTGTGGTAATTTTAGTGAGCATTGGAGTATTCCTAACCTGTCAGAAAGGGCTTTGTTTTTCATGGCGATATTTGGTTGCTACGGCAACAGCGTTGCATGAAATGTCACACCCTTCACAGTGTGTGATTGTCAAGAGGTGAAGACTCGACTGACCAATTTGCAGCATGATATCACCACGTTTGGGGCCATTGTACCTGAAAATATAAGGCCTTAAACTTACTATTACCAACAGGTGGCGCTATGACTTTTTCAAAATTTATGAGTGTGGATGTGTTCAGACTGGACCTGGTATCCAGCATGTGAAGTCTGAGGCAGATAGGATGTTGTTCAGCTGAGATATGAATCGTTAAATTTTCATGGCGAAACATCGAAATTGGTTTGGCCGCCACAGACACGCCCTTTGATGACAAGTCACCATTTTCACTGGGATGCATCATCAATGTGTTTGGGCTGTTGTCACTGCATTTGAAGTGAATATGATCAACCGGGTAACAATAGGGCATGAAAGTGTAAAAGATGTCTATTTCCTGAAACCACAAGGTGGCGCTATGACTGTCAATGAATATCCCTATGTGGATGACATCAGGACAGGACTGTCATCATACATGTAAAGTTTCAGGCAGATTGGAGCATGTTGAGAAGAATTAGACACCAATTCCTGTTTCATGGCGAAGGATCAGTTGTTTGAGACTCCGCCATGGCCACACCTTTTGGCTTCTGGTTGAGTTTTTGATAACTTTTCATCAGAAAGGTCTGGTGCATGTACTGGCCAAATTTCAGTTCTCTCAGACTTATCCACTAGGAGCTATAAATGTTGACAAATGTACAGCAAATTCAAGATGGCCGACTTCCTGTTGGGTTTAGGGTGTGGCTGTGATTGACTTTTTGGTGTGTCCTGATGTGGTGCATATGCCCACCAAATATTGTAGCTGTAAATAAAACATTGTGTAAGTTGGCCTAATGACCACTTTTTCAATTTTGCAGGTGGCGCTATAGAGCCATTTTTCCACACATATGCGCAACTCCCATAAAATATCAAATTTTTCGCCAGTCCTGATGTGCACGCCAAATTTCACGCGTTTTGGAATATGATAAGGCCGCCAAAAAGCCAATTTACTTTACGGGAGAAAAAAATAAATAAAAATAATAATAATAAACCCTCAGGTTTCAATAGGGTCCTTGGCACCGCTGGTGCCTTGGACAGTCGGTGCCCTGGCACCGCCTGTCCTTCGCACCCTCGGTGCTCGGACCCTAATAATTAAAGCTGCAAGCAGCGATGGACGGGTCCTCGCATCCACGCTGGTCGGTGAATCCACGCACGTCCACCAGGTGGCGCTGTGACAGAGTGTATGTCGGCCTCTGAATCGCATCTGGACCAGAGTCCAATCATACATGTAAAATTTCAGCCAGACTGTAGCATGCTCAGAGCAGTTATAGAGCATTTCCTGTCTATCCACCAGGTGGCGCTGTAACTCAGAGTGTATTTCACACAGTGGATGTGATGAGGGTTGGACTCTGATCACTCATGAAAAGTTTCAGGCTGATTTGATGATGTAGAGGCCAGTTATACAGCATTTACTGTCCCTCCAACAGGTGGCGCCGCGACTGAGAGTGTCTGTTGGCCTGTAGATGTGATCAGGATTGGATTGTGATCACACATGGAAAGTTTGAGGCAGATTGGAGCATGCAGAGGAGAGTTATACAGCAGTTGATGTTTCATGGCGAAGCATCAAAACGCTGATGGTCGCCATGGCCACGCCATTTGGCTTCTGGTTAAACTTTCGATAACGTTTCTAAACCAAGTCCTGCTGTGTGGACTGACAAAATTTCAGGTCTCCTGGAATTATCCCCGAGGAGGTATTAACTCTCAAAAAAGAGAAAAATCATCAAAAATCTCACAATTAATCCAAGATGGCCGACTTCCTGTTGGGTTTAGGACATGGCTCCAAGAGGCTTTTTTGTGCGTCCTGATGTGCTCTATAAGCCTCCCAAACTTCATGGATGTAGGTGAAATGTGCTGGGGGGGCTGTTTGTTAAAAATACTGTAGGGGGCGCTATAGCATGTGCAGTGCCAAGATGCATACGGTGTCGTTCCTTGGGTCGATGGTGATGTGTGTGGTAATTTTAGTGAGCATTGGAGTATTTCTAACCTGTCAAATAGCACTTTGTTTTGCATGGCGATATTTGGTTGCTACGGCAACAGCGTTGCATGAAATGTCACACCCTTGACAATGTGGGATTGTCAAGAGGTGAAGACTCGACTGACCAATTTCCAGCATGATATCACCACGTTTGGGGCCATTGTACCTGAAAATATAAGGCCTTAAACTTACTATTACCAACAGGTGGCGCTATGACTTTTTCAGAATTTATGAGTGTGGATGTGTTCAGACTGGACCTGGTGTCCATCATGTGAAGTTTGGGGCAGATAGGATGTTGTTCAGCTGAGATATGAATCGTTAAATTTTCATGGCGAAACATCGAAATTGGTTTGGCCGCCACAGACACGCCCTTTGATGACAAGTCACCATTTTCACTGGGATGCATCATCAATGTGTTTAGGCTGTTGTCACTGCATTTGAAGTGAATATGATCAACCGGGTAACAATAGGGCATGAAAGTGTAAAAGATGTCTATTTCCTGAAACCACAAGGTGGCGCTATGACTGTCAATGAATATCCCTATGTGGATGACATCAGGACAGGACTGTCATCATACATGTAAAGTTTCAGGCAGATTGGAGCATGTTGAGAAGAATTAGACACCACTTCCTGTTTCATGGCGAAGGATCAGTTGTTTGAGGCTCCGCCATGGCCACACCTTTTGGCTTCTGGTTAAACTTTTGATAACTTTTCATCACCAAGTCCTGCTGTGTGGACTGACAAAATTTCAGGTCTCCTGGAATTATCCCCAAGGAGGTATTAACTCTCAAAAATGAGAAAAATCATCAAAAATCTCACAATTAATCCAAGATGGCAGACTTCCTGTTGGGTTTAGGACATGGCTCCAAGAGGCTTTTTTGTGCATCCTGATGTGCTCTATAAGCCTCCCAAATTTCATGGATGTAGGTGAAACGTGCTGGGGGGGCTGTTTGTTAAAAATACTGTAGGGGGCGCTATAGCATGTGCAGTGCCGAGATGCATACAGTGTTGTTCCTTGGGTCAATGGTGATGTGTGTGGTAATTTTTGTGAGCATTGGAGTATTCCTAACCTGTCAGAAAGGGCTTTGTTTTTCATGGCGATATTTGGTTGCTACGGCAACAGCGTTGCATGAAATGTCACACCCTTCACAGTGTGTGATTGTCAAGAGGTGAAGACTCGACTGACCAATTTCCAGCATGATATCACCAAGTTTGGGGCCATTGTACCTGAAAATATAAGGCCTTAAACTTACTATTACCAACAGGTGGCGCTATGACTTTTTCAAAATTTATGAGTGTGGATGTGTTCAGACTGGACCTGGTATCCAGCATGTGAAGTCTGAGGCAGATAGGATGTTGTTCAGCTGAGATACGAATCGTTAAATTTTCATGGCGAAACATCGAAATTGGTTTGGCCGCCACAGACACGCCCTTTGATGACAAGTCACCATTTTCACTGGGATGCATCATCAATGTGTTTAGGCTGTTGTCACTGCATTTGAAGTGAATATGATCAACCGGGTAACAATAGGGCATGAAAGTGTAAAAGATGTCTATTTCCTGAAACCACAAGGTGGCGCTATGACTGTCAATGAATATCCCTATGTGGATGACATCAGGACAGGACTGTCATCATACATGTAAAGTTTCAGGCAGATTGGAGCATGTTGAGAAGAATTAGACACCACTTCCTGTTTCATGGCGAAGGATCAGTTGTTTGAGGCTCCGCCATGGCCACACCTTTTGGCTTCTGGTTGAGTTTTTGATAACTTTTCATCAGAAAGGTCTGGTGAATGTACTGGCCAAATTTCAGTTCTCTCAGACTTATCCACTAGGAGCTATAAATGTTGACAAATGTACAGCAAATTCAAGATGGCCGACTTCCTGTTGGGTTTAGGGTGTGGCTGTGATTGACTTTTTGGTGTGTCCTGATGTGGTGCATATGCCCACCAAATATTGTAGCTGTAAATAAAACATTGTGGAAGTTGGCCTAATGACCACTTTTTCAATTTTGCAGGTGGCGCTATAGAGCCATTTTTCCACACATATGCGCAACTCCCATAAAATATCAAATTTTTCGCCAGTCCTGATGTGCACGCCAAATTTCACGCGTTTTGGTTCTTGATAAGGCCGCCAAAAAGGCAAGTCATTTCCCGAGGAGCGATTAAGTTTGAAAAATTTACAGCAAATTCAAGATGGCCGACTTCCTGTTGGGTTTAGGGCGTGGCTGTAATTGACTTTTTGGTGTGTCCAGATGTTCTGCATATGCCCACCAAATATTGTAGCTGTACATGAAACATTGTGGCAGTTGGCCTAATGACTACTTTTTCAAGTTTGCAGGTGGCGCTATAGAGCCATTTTGCCACGCACATGCGCAACTCCCATAAAATATCAAATTTTTCGCCAGTCCTGATGTGCATGCCAAATTTCACGCGTTTTGGAGTATGATAAGGCCGCCAAAAAGCCAATTTACTTTACGGGAGAAAAAAAAAGAAAAAAATAATAATAATTAAAGCTGCGAGCAGCATTGAACGGGTCCTCGCATCCTTGCTGGTCGGCGACCCCAAGCATGTCCACCAGGCAATGCTGCGACAAAGTGTATTTAGGCTCATGGATGTAACGAGGATTGGATTCTGAGCACTCAGGTCAAATTTCAGACAGATTGGAGCATGCACAGACTATTTTTGCAGCACTTTGTGTCCATCCACCAGGTGGCACTATGTCTGTGACTGTATAGTGGTCTATGAAACTCATCAGGACTGGACTCTGATCAAACATGTAAAGTTTGAGGTCGATTACAGCATGTACAGGGGATTTACACAAGACGTCCTGCTTCATGGCGTAACATTAAAGTTCAGTTGGCCGCCATGGCCATGCCCTTTGAGTTTTGTGAACAATTTTCGCAAATATGCAACCTGAAGGCGTTTCTTATATATTTTCCCAAATTCAGGTGTTTTGGAGTTATTGCTAGTGACAAATGAATTGTTGAAAATGACCAAAAACACCAAAAATCTGACATTTAATTCAAAATGGCTGACTTTCTGTTGTGTTTAGAGAATGACTCCAAGAGACTTTTTTGCTTGCACTGATGTGCTACATATGCATGCCAAATTTCATAGTCATAGGTGAAAGTCTGTGTGGAGGCTATTTTTTAAATTCTTTTAGGGGGCGCTATGGTAGATGCTGTGAATGTATTTTGGCCAATAAATGTGATCAGGACAGGACTGTGTTTAATCATGTGAGGTCTGAGGTAGATTGGAGCATGCAGAGGATAGTTAGGTAGCACTTGATGTTTCATGGCGAACCATCAAAATTCTGGAGGTCGCCATGTCCACACTCTTTAACTCTGCAAGAATCTTTTAATAACTTTTGATCATAACATCGTGTTGTATATCCTGGCAAAATTTCAGCTCTCCAGACCTTAACCCCGAGGAGGAGTTCGCTCTCAAAAATTAAAAAAATAGAGAAAATTTGTCCACTTAATTCAAAATGGCGGACTTCCTGTTGAGTTTAGGGGATGGCTCCAAGAGGCTTTTTTGTGCGTTCTGATGTGCTCTATATGTCTCCCAAATTTTGAGGATGAAGGTGAAACGTGCTGCCGGGGCTGTTTATTAAACATACTGTAGGGGGCGCAATAGCACATGCCCTGCAGAGATGTATACATTCTTATTCCTGGAGACGACAGTGATGTGTGTGTAAATTTTGGTGAGCTATTGAACATTCTAAGCCTGTCAAAAAGTACTTTGTTTGTCACAAAAACAACGCATTGCCACGGCAACAGCATTTCATCAAATATCAAAATCTTCACACTGTGGTATTGTCTGGGGGTGAAGAATCAGCTGACCAATTTTCAGAATGATATGACAAAGTTTGGAGCAATGATGTGTGCAAATGTAATTTCTAAACTGCTTGTTACCAAGAGGTGGCGCTATGACTTTTTCTAAATTTTTCAGTGTGGATGTCCTCAAACTGGTTCTGGTGTCCAGCACATGAAGTTTGGGGCAGATAGGATCCTTTGCAGCTGAGATATGAACACTTCAATTTTCATGGCGAAACATCAAACTTTGCCGTCCCGCCACAGACACGCCTTTTCATCACACGTCACCATTTTTTCTGTGCTTCATCATCAATGTGTTCAGGCTTATGTCACAAAATCTGAGGTGAATCTGAGCAACAGGCTAAGAATAGTACATGAAAGTCTAAAAAATGTCAAATTCTTGATACCACAAGGTGGTGCTGTGACTGTGAATGAATCTTGCTGTATGGATGTCATCGAGGCAGGTCTGTGATCATACATGTAAAGTTTCATTCAGATCGGAGCATGTTCAGGAGAGTTACACAGCATTTCCTGTTTCATGGCGAAGGATCAAATTTCGACAGGCCGCCACGACCACACCCTTTAACTATGGAGGAAGATTTTGATAACTTTTTCTCAGGAAGGTCTGCTGTATGTACTGGCAAAATTTCAGATCGCTCAGACTTTTCCCCGAGGAGGAGTTCATCATAGATTTTGTACAGTTAACGCATGATGGTGCACTTCCTGTTGGGTGTAGAGCATGGCTGTCATTGACTTTTTTGTGTTTCCTGATGTGCTGCATATGCCTCCCAAATTTTTTAGCTCTCGGCCAAATTCCCTCCGAGTTGGCCTAATACCACTTTTTAAAATTTTGTAGGGGGCGCTATGGAGCCATTTTGTCATACACTACCACAATTCCTTTAGAATATAAAATTTTTCACCAGTTCTGGTGTGTGTACAAATTTTCATGAGTTTTTGAGCATGTTTAGGCCCTCAAAAATGCAGTTGTTCTGAGAGACAAATAATAATAATAATAATAATAATAATAATAATAAACCGTAGGGTTTCAATAGTGTCCTACGGCACCGTTGGTGCCTTGGACAGCCGGTGCCCTTGCACCGCCTGTCCTCGGCACCTCGGTGCTCGGACCCTAATAATAATAATAAACCGTAGGGTTCCAATAGGGTCCTACGGCACCGTTGGTGCCTTGGACAGCCGGTGCCCTTGCACCGCCTGTCCTCGGCACCTCGGTGCTCGGACCCTAATTAAAGCTGCGAGCAGCATTGAACGGGTCCTCGCATCCTTGCTGGTCGGCGACCCCAAGCATGTCCACCAGGCAATGCTGCGACAAAGTGTATTTAGGCTCATGGATGTAACGAGGACTGGATTCTGAGCACTCAGGTCAAATTTCAGACAGATTGGAGCATGTACAGACTATTTTTGCAGCACTTTGTGTCCATCCACCAGGTGGCACTATGTCTGTGACTGTATAGTGGTCTATGAAACTCATCAGGACTGGACTCTGATCAAACATGTAAAGTTTGAGGTAGATTACAGCATGCACAGGGGATTTACACAAGACGTCCTGCTTCATGGCGTAACATTAAAGTTCAGTTGGCCGCCATGGCCATGCCCTTTGAGTTTTGTGAACAATTTTCGCAAATATGCAACCTGAAGGCGTTTCTTATATATTTTCCCAAATTCAGGTGATTTGGAGTTATTGCCAGTGACAAATGAATTGTTGAAAATGACCAAAAACACCAAAAATCTGACATTTAATTCAAAATGGCTGACTTTCTGTTGTGTTTAGAGAATGACTCCAAGAGACTTTTTTGCTTGCACTGATGTGCTACATATGCATGCCAAATTTCATAGTCATAGGTGAAAGTCTGTGTGGAGGCCATTTTTTAAATTCTTTTAGGGGGCGCTATGGTAGATGCTGTGAATGTATTTTGGCCTATAAATGTGATCAGGACAGGACTGTGTTTAATCATGTGAGGTCTGAGGTAGATTGGCGCATGCAGAGGATAGTTAGGTAGCACTTGATGTTTCATGGCAAACCATCAAAATTCTGGAGGTCGCCATGTCCACACCCTTTGACTCTGCAAGAATCCTTTGATAACTTTTGATCATAACATCGTGTTGTATATCCTGGCAAAATTTCAGCTCTCTAGACCTTAACCCCGAGGAGGAGTTCGCTCTCAAAAATGAAAAAAATACAGAAATTTTATCCACTTAATTCAAAATGGCGGACTTCCTGTTGAGTTTAGGGGATGGCTCCAAGAGGCTTTTTTGTGTGTCCTGGTGTGCTCTATAGGCCTCCCAAATTTTGTGGATGTAGGTGAAACATGCTGCCGGGGCTGTTTATTAAACATACTGCAGGTGGCGCTATAGCACATGCCCTGTAGAGATGCATACAGTGTTATTCCTTGAGACGACTGTGATGTGTGTGTAAATTTTGGTGAGCTGTTGAACATTCTAAGCCTGTCAAAAAGTACTTTGTTTGTCACAAAAACAACGCGTTGCCACAGCAACAGCATTTCATCAAATATCAAAATCTTCACACTGTGGTATTGTCTGGGGGTGAAGAATTAGCTGACCAATTTTCAGAATGATATGACAAAGTTTGGAGCAATGGTGTGTGCAAATGTAATTTCTAAACTGCTTGTCACCAATAGGTGGCGCTATGACTTTTTCTAAATTTTTCAGTGTGGATGTCCTCAAACTGGTTCTGGTGTCCAGCACATGAAGTTTGGGGCAGATAGGATCCTTTGCAGCTGAGATATGAACACTTCAATTTTCATGGCGAAACATCAAACTTTGCCGTCCCGTCACAGACACGCCTTTTCATCACACGTCACCATTTTTTCTGTGCTTCATCATCAATGTGTTCAGGCTTATGTCACAACATCTGAGGTGAATCTGAGCAACAGGCCAAGAATAGTACATGAAAGTCTAAAAAATGTCAAATTCTTGATACCACAAGGTGGCGCTGTGACTGTGAATGAATCTTGCTGTATGGATGTCATCGAGGCAGGTCTGTGATCATACATGTAAAGTTTCATTCAGATCGGAGCATGTTCAGGAGAGTTAGACAGCATTTCCTGTTTCATGGCGAAGGATCAAATTTCGACAGGCCGCCACGACCACACCCTTTAACTATGGAGGAAGATTTTGATAACTTTTTCTCAGGAAGGTCTGCTGTATGTACTGGCAAAATTTCAGATCGCTAAGACTTTTCCCCTAGGAGGAGTTCATCATAGATTTTGTACAGTTAACGCATCATGGCGCACTTCCTGTTGGGTGTAGAGCATGGCTGTGATTGACTTTTTTGTGTTTCCTGATGTGCTGCATATGCCTCCCAAATTTTGTTGCTCTCGACCAAACTCCCTCTGAGTTGGCCTAATACCACTTTTTAAAATTTTGTAGGGGGCGCTATGGAGCCATTTTTGCACACACCTCCACATGCCCTACAAAATATGAAATTTTTCGCCAGTTCTGATGTGTGTGCAAATTTTCATGACTTTTTGAGCATGTTTAGGCCCTCAAAAATGCAGTTGTTCTGAGAGACAAATAATAATAATAATAATAATAATAATTAAAGCTGCGAGCAGCGTTGAACGGGTCCTCGCATCCTTGCTGGTCGGCGACCCCAAGCATGTCCACCAGGCAATGCTACGACTGAGAGTATATTTAGGCCCACGGATGTCACAAAGGCTGGATTCTGAGCACACAGGTCAAATTTCAGGCAGATTGGAGCATGTACAGACTATTTTTGCAGCACTTTGTGTCCATCCACCAGGTGGCACTATGTCTGTGACTGTATAGTGGTCTATGAAACTCATCAGGACTGGACTCTGATCAAACATGTAAAGTTTGAGGTAGATTACAGCATGTACAGGGGATTTACACAAGACGTCCTGCTTCATGGCGTAACATTAAAGTTCAGTTGGCCGCCATGGCCATGCCCTTTGAGTTTTGTGAACAATTTTCGCAAATATGCAACCTGAAGGCGTTTCTTATATATTTTCCCAAATTCAGGTGTTTTGGAGTTATTGCCAGTGACAAATGAATTGTTGAAAATGACCAAAAACACCAAAAATCTGACATTTAATTCAAAATGGCTGACTTTCTGTTGTGTTTAGAGAATGACTCCAAGAGACTTTTTTGCTTGCACTGATGTGCTACATATGCATGCCAAATTTCATAGTCATAGGTGAAAGTCTGTGTGGAGGCTATTTTTTAAATTCTTTTAGGGGGCGCTATGACACATACTGTGGATGTATTTTGGCCTGCAAATGTGATCAGGACAGGACTGTGTTTAATCATGTGAGGTCTGAGGTAGATTGGAGCATGCAGAGGATAGTTAGGTAGCACTTGATGTTTCATGGCGAACCATCAAAATTCTGGAGGTCGCCATGTCCACACCCTTTGACTCTGCAAGAAGCCTTTGATAACTTTTGATCATAACATCGTGTTGTATATCCTGGCAAAATTTCAGCTCTCTAGACCTTAACCCCGAGGAGGAGTTCGCTCTCAAAAATGAAAAAAATACAGAAATTTTATCCACTTAATTCAAAATGGCGGACTTCCTGTTGAGTTTAGGGGATGGCTCCAAGAGGCTTTTTTGTGTGTCCTGGTGTGCTCTATAGGCCTCCCAAATTTTGTGGATGCAGGTCAAACATGCTGCCGGGGCTGTTTATTAAACATACTGCAGGGGGCGCTATAGCACATGCCCTGCAGAGATGCATACAGTGTTATTCCTTGAGACGACTGTGATGTGTGTGTAAATTTTGGTGAGCTGTTGAACATTCTAAGCCTGTCAAAAAGTACTTTGTTTGTCACAAAAACAACGCGTTGCCACGGCAACAGCATTTCATCAAAAATCAAAATCTTCACACTGTGGTATTGTCTGGGGGTGAAGAATTAACTGACCAATTTTCAGAATGATATGACAAAGTTTGGAGCAATGATGTGTGCAAATGTAATTTCTAAACTGCTTGTTACCAAGAGGTGGCGCTATGACTTTTTCTAAATTTTTCAGTGTGGATGTCCTCAAACTGGTTCTGGTGTCCAGCACATGAAGTTTGGGGCAGATAGGATCCTTTGCAGCTGAGATATGAACACTTCAATTTTCATGGCGAAACATCAAACTTTGCCGTCCCGCCACAGACACGCCTTTTCATCACACGTCACCATTTTTTCTGTGCTTCATCATCAATGTGTTCAGGCTTATGTCACAACATCTGAGGTGAATCTGAGCAACAGGCTAAGAATAGTACATGAAAGTGTAAAAAATGTCAAATTCTTGATACCACAAGGTGGCGCTGTGACTGTGAATGAATCTTGCTGTATGGATGTCATCGAGGCAGGTCTGTGATCATACATGTAAAGTTTCATTCAGATCGGAGCATGTTCAGGAGAGTTAGACAGCATTTCCTGTTTCATGGCGAAGGATCAAATTTCGACAGGCCGCCACGACCACACCCTTTAACTATGGAGGAAGATTTTGATAACTTTTTCTCAGGAAGGTCTGCTGTATGTACTGGCAAAAATTCAGATCGCTCAGACTTTTCCCCTAGGAGGAGTTCATCATAGATTTTGTACAGTTAACGCATGATGGCGCACTTCCTGTTGGGTGTAGAGCATGGCTGTGATTGACTTTTTGTGTTTCCTGATGTGCTGCATATGCCTCCCAAATTTTTTAGCTCTCGGCCAAATTCCCTCCGAGTTGGCCTAATACCACTTTTTAAAATTTTGTAGGGGGCGCTATGGAGCCATTTTGTCATACACTACCACATTTCCTTTAGAATATAAAATTTTTCACCAGTTCTGGTGTGTGTACAAATTTTCATGAGTTTTTGAGCATGTTTAGGCCCTCAAAAATGCAGTTGTTCTGAGAGACAAATAATAATAATAATAATAATTAAAGCTGCGAGCAGCGTTGAACGGGTCCTCGCGTCCTTGCTGGTCGGCGACCCCAAGCATGTCCACCAGGCAATGCTACGACTGAGAGTATATTTAGGCCCACGGATGTCACAAAGGCTGGATTCTGAGCACACAGGTCAAATTTCAGGCAGATTGGATTATGTACAGGCTATTTATGCAGCACTTTCTGTCCATCCACCAGGTGGCGCTATCTGTGTGACTGTATCGTGGTCTATGAAACTCATCAGGACTGGACTCTGATCAAACATGTAAAGCTTGAGGTAGATTACAGCATGTACAGGGGATTTACACAAGACGTCCTGCTTCATGGCGTAACATTAAAGTTCAGTTGGCCGCCATGGCCATGCCCTTTGAGTTTTGTGAACAATTTTCACAAATACTCAACCAGAAGGCGTGTCGTATATATTGTCCCAATTTCAGATGTTTTGGAGCTATTGCCTGTGAGAAATGAATTGTTGAAAATGATCAAAAACACCAAAAATCTGACATTTAATTCAAAATAGCGGACTTCCTGTTGGGTTTAGAGAATGACTCCAAGAGACTTTTTTGCTTGCACTGACGTGTTACATATGCATGCCAAATTTCATAGTCATAGGTGAAAGTCTGTGTGGAGGCTATTTTTAAAAATTCTGTAGGGGGCGCTATGACACATACTGTGGATGTATTTTGGCCTATAAATGTGATCAGGACAGGACTGTGTTCAATCATGTGAGGTCTGACGTAGACTGGAGCATGCAGAGGATAGTTTGATAGCACTTGATGTTTCATGGCAAACCATCAAAATTCTGGAGGTCGCCATGTCCACACCCTTTAACTCTGGAAGAATCTTTTAATAACTTTTGATCATAACATTGTGTTGTATATCCTGGCAAAATTTCAGGTCTCTAGCAGTTAAACCCTCGGAGGAGTTCGCTCTCAAAAATTAAAAAAATAGAGAAAATTTGTCCACTTAATTCAAAATAGCGGACTTCCTGTTGGGTTTAGGGGATGGCTCCAAGAGGCTTTTTGTGCGTTCTAATGTGCTCTATATGTCTCCCAAATTTTGTGGATGTAGGTGAAATGTGCTGCCGGGGCTGTTTATTAAACATACTGTAGGGGGCGCAATAGCACATGCCCTGCAGAGATGTATACATTCTTATTCCTGGAGACGACAGTGATGTGTGTGTAAATTTTGGTGAGCTGCTGAACATTCTAAGCCTGTCAAAAAGTACTTCGTTTGTCACAAAAACAACGCGTTGCCACGGCAACAGCATTTCATCAAATATCAAAATCTTCACACTGTGGTATTGTCTGGGGGTGAAGAATCAGCTGACCAATTTTCAGAATGATATGACAAAATTTGGAGCAATGATGTGTGCAAATGTAATTTCTAAACTGCTTGTTACCAAGAGGTGGCGCTATGACTTTTTCTAAATTTTTCAGTGTGGATGTCCTCAAACTGGTTCTGGTGTCCAGCACATGAAGTTTGGGGCAGATAGGATCCTTTGCAGCTGAGATATGAACACTTCAATTTTCATGGCGAAACATCAAACTTTGCCGTCCCGCCACAGACACGCCTTTTCATCACACGTCACCATTTTTTCTGTGCTTCATCATCAATGTGTTCAGGCTTATGTCACCACATCTGAGGTGAATCTGAGCAACAGGCTAAGAATAGTACATGAAAGTCTAAAAAATGTCAAATTCTTGATACCACAAGGTGGCGCTGTGACTGTGAATGAATCTTGCTGTATGGATGTCATCGAGGCAGGTCTGTGACAATACATGTAAAGTTTCATTCAGATCGGAGCATGTTCAGGAGAGTTAGACAGCATTTCCTGTTTCATGGCGAAGGATCAAATTTCGACAGGCCGCCACGACCACACCCTTTAACTATGGAGGAAGATTTTGATAACTTTTTCTCAGGAAGGTCTGCTGTATGTACTGGCAAAATTTCAGATCGCTCAGACTTTTCCCCGAGGAGGAGTTCATCATAGATTTTGTACAGTTAACGCATGATGGCGCACTTCCTGTTGGGTGTAGAGCATGGCTGTGATTGACTTTTTTGTGTTTCCTGATGTGCTGCATATGCCTCCCAAATTTTTTAGCTCTCGGCCAAATTCCCTCCGAGTTGGCCTAATAACACTTTTTAAAATTTTGTAGGGGGCGCTATGGAGCCATTTTGCCACACACCTCCACATGCCCTAAAAAATATGAAATTTTTCGCCAGTTCTGATGTGTGTGCAAATTTTCATGACTTTTCGAGCATGTTCAGGCCCTGAAAAATGCAGTTGTTTTGGCAGAATAATAATAATAATTAAAGCTGCGAGCAGCGTTGGACGGGTCCTTGCATCCTTGCTGGTCGGCGACCCCAAGCATGTCCACCAGGCAATGCTGCGACAAAGTGTATTTAGGCTCATGGATGTAACGAGGACTGGATTCTGAGCACTCAGGTCAAATTTCAGACAGATTGGAGCATGTACAGACTATTTTTGCAGCACTTTGTGTCCATCCACCAGGTGGCACTATGTCTGTGACTGTATAGTGGTCTATGAAACTCATCAGGACTGGACTCTGATCAAACATGTAAAGTTTGAGGTAGATTACAGCATGTACAGGGGATTTACACAAGACGTCCTGCTTCATGGCGTAACATTAAAGTTCAGTTGGCCGCCATGGCCATGCCCTTTGAGTTTTGTGAACAGTTTTCGCAAATATGCAACCTGAAGGCGTTTCTTATATATTTTCCCAAATTCAGGTGTTTTGGAGTTATTGCCAGTGACAAATGAATTGTTGAAAATGAGCAAAAACACCAAAAATCTGACATTTAATTCAAAATGGCTGACTTTCTGTTGTGTTTAGAGAATGACTCCAAGAGACTTTTTTGTTTGCACTGATGTGCTACATATGCATGTCAAATTTCATAGTCATAGGTGAAAGTCTGTGTGGAGGCTATTTTTTAAATTCTTTTAGGGGGCGCTATGGTAGATGCTGTGAATGTATTTTAGCCAATAAATGTGATCAGGACAGGACTGTGTTTAATCATGTGAGGTCTGAGGTAGATTGGAGCATGCAGAGGATAGTTAGGTAGCACTTGATGTTTCATGGCGAACCATCAAAATTCTGGAGGTCGCCATGTCCACACCCTTTGACTCTGCAAGAATCCTTTGATAACTTTTGATCATAACATCGTGTTGTATATCCTGGCAAAATTTCAGCTCTCTAGACCTTAACCCCGAGGAGGAGTTCGCTCTCAAAAATGAAAAAAATACAGAAATTTTATCCACTTAATTCAAAATGGCGGACTTCCTGTTGAGTTTAGGGGATGGCTCCAAGAGGCTTTTTTGTGCGTTCTGATGTGCTCTTTTGGCCTCCCAAATTTTATGGATGTCGGTGAATCGTGCTGCCGGGGCTGTTTATTAAACATACTGTAGGGGGCGCTATAGCACATGCCCTGCAGAGATGCATACATTCTTATTCCTTGAGACGACTGTGATGTGTGTGTAAATTTTGGTGAGCTGTTGAGCATTCTAAGCCTGTCAAAAACTACTTTGTTTGTCACAACAACAACACGTTGCCACGGCAACAGCATTTTATCAAATGCTAAAATCTTCACACTTTGGCATTGTCAGGGTGTGATGAATCAGCTGACCAATTTTCAGAAGGATATGAAAAAGTTTGGAGCAATGGTGTGTGCAAATGTAATTTCTAAACTTCTTGTTATCAATAGGTGGCGCTACAACTTTTCCTAAAATTTTGAGTGTGGATGTCCTCAGAGTGGGCCTGGTGTCCAGCACATGAAGTTTGGGGCAGATACGATTAGGATTTGCTGAGATATAAACATTTTAGTCGTCATGGCGAGACATCAAAATTCGCCGCACCGCCACAGACACACCTTTTGATGACACGTCACCATTTTCACTGTGAATCATCATCAACATGTTAAGGTTTATGTCACCACATTTGAGGTGAATCTGAGCAAGAGGCAAAGAATAATACATCAAAGTGTAAAAAATGACATTTTCTTTTGCCAGCAGGTGGCGCTCTGACTGTGAATGGATTTCATCATATGGATGTGATCAGGGCAGGAATCTGATCATGCATGTAAAGTTTCAGGCAGATTGGAGCATGTTCAGGGCATTTACACAGCACTTGAAATTTCATGGCGAAGGATCAAAATTCCACAGACCGCCACGGACACGCCCTTTGACTTTTGAAAAAGATTTTAATAACTTTTGCTCATTAAGGCCTCCTGTATGTACTGGTTGAATTTGAGGCGAATTGGAGTTTCCCCCTGGGAGGAGTTCGCTCTGGAAAAAAATGAAAAATGGGCAAAATCTGACATTCAACGTAAAACAGCTCACTTCCTGTTGGGTTTGGAATATGGCTGTCACTGACTTTTTTGTTCAGTCTGATGTGCTTCATATGTGTACCAAATTTGGTAGCTGCAGGTGAAACATGCTGGGCGTGGGAAAGTGTAGGGGGCGCTATGGAGCCATTTTGCCACACACCTCCACAATCCCTTTAAAATATGAAATTTTTCACCAGTCCTGATGTGTGTGCAAATTTTCATGACTTTTTGAGCATGTTTAGGCCCTCAAAAATGCAATTGTTCTGAGAGACAAATAATAATAATAATAAACCGTAGGGTTTCAATAGGGTCCTACGGCACCGTTGGTGCCTTGGACAGCCGGTGCCCTTGCACCGCCTGTCCTCGGCACCTCGGTGCTCGGACCCTAATAATAATAATAATAATAATAAATAAACCGTAGGGTTCCAATAGGGTCCTACGGCACCGTTGGTGCCTTGGACAGCCGGTGCCCTTGCACCGCCTGTCCTCGGCACCTCGGTGCTCGGACCCTAATAATAATAAACCCTAGGGTTTCAATAGGGTCCTATGCACCGCTGGTGCCTTGGACAGTCGGTGCCCTGGCATCGCCTGTCCTTCGCACCCTCGGTGCTCGGACCCTAATAAACCCTAGGGTTTCAATAGGGTCCTTGGCACCGCTGGTGCCTTGGACAGTCGGTGCCCTGGCACCGCCTGTCCTTCGCACCCTCGGTGCTCGGACCCTAATAATAATAATAAACCCTTAGGGTTTCAATAGGGTCCTTGGCACCGCTGGTGCTTTGGACAGTCGGTGCCCTGGCACCGCCTGTCCTTCGCACCCTCGGTGCTCGGACCCTAATAATAATAAACCCTAGGGTTTCAATAGGGTCCTTGGCACCGCTGGTGCCTTGGACAGTCGGTGCCCTGGCACCGCCTGTCCTTCGCACCCTCGGTGCTCGGACCCTAATAATAATAATAATAATAATAAACCCTCGTGTTTCAATAGGGTCCTTGGCACCGCTGGTGCCTTGGACAGTCGGTGCCCTGGCACTGCCTGTCCTTCGCACCCTCGGTGCTCGGACCCTAATAAACCCTAGGGTTTCAATAGGGTCCTTGGCACCGCTGGTGCCTTGGACAGTCGGTGCCCTTGCACCACCTGTCCTTCGCACCCTCGGTGCTCTCACCCTAATAATAAATCCTGGGGTTTCAATAGGGTCCTAGGCACCGCTGGTGCCTTGGACAGTCGGTGCCCTTGCACTGCCTGTCCTTCGCACCCTCGGTGCTCGGACCCTAATAATAAACCCCAGGGTTTCAATAGGGTCCTTGGCACCGCTGGTGCCTTGGACAGTCGGTGCCCTTGCACCGCCTGTCCTTCGCACCCTCGGTGCTCGGACCCTAATAATAAACCCTAGGGTTTCAATCGGGTCCTTGGCACCGCTGGTGCCTTGGACAGTCGGTGCCCTTGCACCGCCTGTCCTTCGCACCCTCGGTGCTCGGACCCTAATAATAATAATAATTAAAGCTGCGAGCAGCGTTGAACGGGTCCTCGCATCCTTGCTGGTCGGCGACCCCAAGCCTTTCCACCAGGCAATGCTACGACTGAGAGTATATGTAGGCCCACAAATGTCACAAAGGCTGGATTCTGAGCACACAGGTCAAATTTCAGGCAGATCGGAGCATGTACAGGCTATTTATGCAGCACTTTGTGTCCATCCACCAGGTGGCGCTATCTCTGTGACTGTATGTTGGTCTATGAAACTCATCAGGACTGGACTCTGATCAAACATGTAAAGTTTGAGGCGGATTGCAGCGTGTACAGGGGATTTACACAAGACGTCCTGCTTCATGGCGTAACATTAAAGTTCAGCTGCCCGCCATGGCCACGCCCTTTGAGTTTTGTGAACAATTTTCGCAAATATGCAACCTGAAGGCGTTTCTTATATATTGTCCCAAATTCAGGTGTTTTGGAGTTATTGCCAGTGACAAATGAATTGTTGAAAATGACCAAAAACACCAAAAATCTGACATTTAATTCAAAATGGCTGACTTTCTGTTGTGTTTAGAGAATGACTCCAAGAGACTTTTTTGCTTGCACTGATGTGCTACATATGCATGCCAAATTTCATAGTCATAGGTGAAAGTCTGTGTGGAGGCTATTTTTTAAATTCTTTTAGGGGGCGCTATGGTAGATGCTGTGAATGTATTTTGGCCAATAAATGTGATCAGGACAGGACTGTGTTTAATCATGTGAGGTCTGAGGTAGATTGGAGCATGCAGAGGATAGTAAGATACCACTTGATGTTTCATGGCGAACCATCAAAATTCTGGAGGTCGCCATGTCCACACCCTTTGACTCTGGAAGAATCTTTTAATAACTTTTGATCATAACATCGTGTTGTATACCCTGGTAAAATTTAAGGTCTCTGGGAGTTAACCCCTAGGAGGAGTTCGCTCTCAAAAATTAAAAAAATAGAGAAAATTTATCCACATAATTCAAAATGGCGGACTTCCTGTTGAGTTTAGGGGATGGCTCCAAGAGGCTTTTTTGTGCATCGTGATGTGCTCTATCGGCCTCCCAAATTTTGTGGATGTAGGTGAAACATGCTGCCGGGGCTGTTTATTAAACATACTGTAGGGGGCGCTATAGCACATGCCCTGCAGAGATGCATACAGTCTTATTCCTTGAGGGGACAGTGATGTGTGTGTAAATTTAAGTGAGCTGTTGAGCATTCTAAGCCTGTCAAAAAGTACTTTGTTTGTCACAAAAACAACGCGTTGGCACGGCAACAGCATTTCATCAAATATCAAAATCTTCACACTGTGGTATTGTCTGGGGGTGAAGAATCAGCTGACCAATTTTCAGAATGATATGAAAAAGTTTGGAGCAATGGTGTGTGCAAATGTAATTTCTAAACTTCTTGTTACCAATAGGTGGCGCTATGACTTTTTCCAAAATTTTCACCGTGGATGACCTCACACTGGGAATGGTGTCCAGCACATGAAGTTTGGGGCAGATACGATTAGGATTTGCTGAGATATAAACATTTTAGTCGTCATGGCGAGACATCTAAATTCGCCGCGCCGCCACAGACACACCTTTTTATGACACGTCACCATTTTCACTGTGAATAATCATCAACATGTTAAGGTTTATTTCACCACATTTGAGGTGAATCTGAGCAAGAGACAAAGAATAATACATCAAAGTGTAAAAATGACATTTTCTGTTGCCAGCAGGTGGCGCTCTGACTGTGAATGGATTTCATCATATGGATGTGATCAGGGCAGGAATCTGATCATACATATAAAGTTTCAGGCAGATTGGAGCATGTTCAGGGCATTTACACACAACTTGAAATTTCATGGCGAAGGATCAAAATTCCACAGACCGCCACGGACACGCCCTTTGACTTTTGAAAAAGATTTTAATAACTTTTGCTCATTAAGGCCTCCTGTATGTACTGGTTGAATTTGAGGCGAATTGGAGTTTCCCCTGGGAGGAGTTCGCTCTGGAAAAAAATGAAAAATGGGCAAAATCTCACATTCAACTTAAAATAGCTCACTTCCTGTTGGGTTTGGAATATGGCTGTCACTGACTTTTTTGTTCAGTCAGATTTGCTGCATATGTGTACCAAATTTGGTAGCTGTAGGTGAAACATGATGGCCGTGGGAAAGTGTAGGGGGCGCTATGGAGCCATTTTGCCACACACCTCTACAATTCCTTTAAAATATGAAATTTTTCACCAGTCCTGATGTGTGTACAAATTTTCATGAGTTTTTGAGCATGTTTAGGCCCTCAAAAATGCAATTGTTCTGAGAGACAAATAATAATAATAATAATAATAATAATTAAAGCTGCGAGCAGCGTTGAACGGGTCCTCGCATCCTTGCTGGTCGGCGACCCCAAGCATTTCCACCAGGCAATGCTACGACTGAGAGTGTATTTAGGCCCATGAATGTCACAAAGGCTGGATTCTGAGCACACAGGTCAAATTTCAGGCAGATTGGAGCATGTACAGGCTATTTATGCTGCACTTTCTGTCCATCCACAAGGTGGCGCTATCTCTGTGACTGTATAGTGGTCTATGAAACTCATAAGGACCGGTCTCTGATCAAACATGTAAAGTTTGAGGCAATTGCAGCATTTACAGGGGATTTACATAAGATGTCCTGCTTCATGGCGTAACATTGTAGTTCAGTTGGCTGCCATGGCCACGCCCTTTGAGTTTTGTGAACAATTTTCACAAATACTCAACCTGAAGGCGTGTAGTATATATTGTCCCAATTTCAGGTGTTTTGGAGCTATTGCCTGTGAGAAATCAATTGTTGAAAATGATCAAAAACACCAAAAATCTGACATTTAATTCAAAATAGCGGACTTCCTATTGAGTTTAGAGAATGACTCCAAGAGACTTTTTTGTTTGCAATGAAGTGCTACATATGCATGCCAAATTTCATAGTCATAGGTGAAAGTCTCTGTGGAGGCTATTCTTAAAAATGCTGTAGGGGGCGCTACGGAACATGCTGTGAATGTATTTTGGCCAATAAATGTGATCAGGACAGGACTGTGTTTAATCATGTGAGGTCTGAGGTAGATTGGAGCATGCAGAGGATAGTTAGGTAGCACTTGATGTTTCATGGCAAACCATCAACATTGAGGAGGTCGCCATGTCCACACCGTTTGACTCTGCAAGAATCCTTTGATAACTTTTGATCAGAACATCGTGTTGTATATCCTGGCAAAATTTCAGCTCTCTAGACCTTAACCCCGAGGAGGAGTTCGCTCTCAAAAATGAAAAAAATACAGAAATTTTATCCACTTAATTCAAAATGGCGGACTTCCTGTTGAGTTTAGGGGATGGCTCCAAGAGGCTTTTTTGTGTGTCCTGGTGTGCTCTATAGGCCTCCCAAATTTTGTGGATGTAGGTGAAACATGCTGCCGGGGCTGTTTATTAAACATACTGCAGGGGGCGCTATAGCACATGCCCTGCAGAGATGCATACAGTGTTATTCCTTGAGACGACTGTGATGTGTGTGTAAATTTTGGTGAGCTGTTGAACATTCTAAGCCTGTCAAAAAGTACTTTGTTTGTCACAAAAACAACGCGTTGCCACGGCAACAGCATTTCATCAAATATCAAAATCTTCACACTGTGGTATTGTCTGGGGGTGAAGAATCAGCTGACCAATTTTCAGAATGATATGAAAAAGTTTGGAGCAATGGTGTGTGCAAATGTAATTTCTAAACTTCTTGTTACCAATAGGTGGCGCTATGATTTTTTCCAAAATTTTCACCGTGGATGACCTCACACTGGGAATGGTGTCCAGCACATGAAGTTTGGGGCAGATACGATTAGGATTTGCTGAGATATAAACATTTTAGTCGTCATGGCGAGACATCTAAATTCGCCGCGCCGCCACAGACACACCTTTTTATGACACGTCACCATTTTCACTGTGAATAATCATCAACATGTTAAGGTTTATTTCACCACATTTGAGGTGAATCTGAGCAAGAGACAAAGAATAATACATCAAAGTGTAAAAAATGACATTTTATGTTGCCAGCAGGTGGCGCTCTGACTGTGAATGGATTTCATCATATGGATGTGATCAGGGCAGGAATCTGATCATACATATAAAGTTTCAGGCAGATTGGAGCATGTTCAGGGCATTTACACACAACTTGAAATTTCATGGCGAAGGATCAAAATTCCACAGACCGCCACGGACACGCCCTTTGACTTTTGAAAAAGATTTTGATAACTTTTGCTCATTAAGGCCTCCTGTATGTACTGGTTGAATTTGAGGCGAATTGGAGTTTCCCCCTGGGAGGAGTTCGCTCTGGAAAAAAATGAAAAATGGGCAAAATCTCACATTCAACTTAAAATAGCTCACTTCCTGTTGGGTTTGGAATATGGCTGTCACTGACTTTTTTGTTCAGTCTGATGTGCTGCATATGTGTACCAAATTTGGTAGCTGTAGGTGAAACATGATGGCCGTGGGAAAGTGTAGGGGGCGCTATGGAGCCATTTTGCCACACACCTCTACAATTCCTTTAAAATATGAAATTTTTCACCAGTCCTGATGTGTGTACAAATTTTCATGAGTTTTTGAGCATGTTTAGGCCCTCAAAAATGCAATTGTTCTGAGAGACAAATAATAATAATAATAATAATAATAATTAAAGCTGCGAGCAGCGTTGAACGGGTCCTCGCATCCTTGCTGGTCGGCGACCCCAAGCATTTCCACCAGGCAATGCTACGACTGAGAGTGTATTTAGGCCCATGAATGTCACAAAGGCTGGATTCTGAGCACACAGGTCAAATTTCAGGCAGATTGGAGCATGTACAGGCTATTTATGCTGCACTTTCTGTCCATCCACAAGGTGGCGCTATCTCTGTGACTGTATAGTGGTCTATGAAACTCATAAGGACCGGTCTCTGATCAAACATGTAAAGTTTGAGGCAATTGCAGCATTTACAGGGGATTTACATAAGATGTCCTGCTTCATGGCGTAACATTGTAGTTCAGTTGGCTGCCATGGCCACGCCCTTTGAGTTTTGTGAACAATTTTCACAAATACTCAACCTGAAGGCGTGTAGTATATATTGTCCCAATTTCAGGTGTTTTGGAGCTATTGCCTGTGAGAAATCAATTGTTGAAAATGATCAAAAACACCAAAAATCTGACATTTAATTCAAAATAGCGGACTTCCTATTGAGTTTAGAGAATGACTCCAAGAGACTTTTTTGTTTGCAATGAAGTGCTACATATGCATGCCAAATTTCATAGTCATAGGTGAAAGTCTCTGTGGAGGCTATTCTTAAAAATGCTGTAGGGGGCGCTACGGAACATGCTGTGAATGTATTTTGGCCAATAAATGTGATCAGGACAGGACTGTGTTTAATCATGTGAGGTCTGAGGTAGATTGGAGCATGCAGAGGATAGTTAGGTAGCACTTGATGTTTCATGGCAAACCATCAACATTGAGGAGGTCGCCATGTCCACACCGTTTGACTCTGCAAGAATCCTTTGATAACTTTTGATCAGAACATCGTGTTGTATATCCTGGCAAAATTTCAGCTCTCTAGACCTTAACCCCGAGGAGGAGTTCGCTCTCAAAAATGAAAAAAATACAGAAATTTTATCCACTTAATTCAAAATGGCGGACTTCCTGTTGAGTTTAGGGGATGGCTCCAAGAGGCTTTTTTGTGTGTCCTGGTGTGCTCTATAGGCCTCCCAAATTTTGTGGATGTAGGTGAAACATGCTGCCGGGGCTGTTTATTAAACATACTGCAGGGGGCGCTATAGCACATGCCCTGCAGAGATGCATACAGTGTTATTCCTTGAGACGACTGTGATGTGTGTGTAAATTTTGGTGAGCTGTTGAACATTCTAAGCCTGTCAAAAAGTACTTTGTTTGTCACAAAAACAACGCGTTGCCACGGCAACAGCATTTCATCAAATATCAAAATCTTCACACTGTGGTATTGTCTGGGGGTGAAGAATCAGCTGACCAATTTTCAGAATGATATGAAAAAGTTTGGAGCAATGGTGTGTGCAAATGTAATTTCTAAACTTCTTGTTACCAATAGGTGGCGCTATGATTTTTTCCAAAATTTTCACCGTGGATGACCTCACACTGGGAATGGTGTCCAGCACATGAAGTTTGGGGCAGATACGATTAGGATTTGCTGAGATATAAACATTTTAGTCGTCATGGCGAGACATCTAAATTCGCCGCGCCGCCACAGACACACCTTTTTATGACACGTCACCATTTTCACTGTGAATAATCATCAACATGTTAAGGTTTATTTCACCACATTTGAGGTGAATCTGAGCAAGAGACAAAGAATAATACATCAAAGTGTAAAAAATGACATTTTATGTTGCCAGCAGGTGGCGCTCTGACTGTGAATGGATTTCATCATATGGATGTGATCAGGGCAGGAATCTGATCATACATATAAAGTTTCAGGCAGATTGGAGCATGTTCAGGGCATTTACACACAACTTGAAATTTCATGGCGAAGGATCAAAATTCCACAGACCGCCACGGACACGCCCTTTGACTTTTGAAAAAGATTTTGATAACTTTTGCTCATTAAGGCCTCCTGTATGTACTGGTTGAATTTGAGGCGAATTGGAGTTTCCCCCTGGGAGGAGTTCGCTCTGGAAAAAAATGAAAAATGGGCAAAATCTCACATTCAACTTAAAATAGCTCACTTCCTGTTGGGTTTGGAATATGGCTGTCACTGACTTTTTTGTTCAGTCTGATGTGCTGCATATGTGTACCAAATTTGGTAGCTGTAGGTGAAACATGATGGCCGTGGGAAAGTGTAGGGGGCGCTATGGAGCCATTTTGCCACACACCTCTACAATTCCTTTAAAATATGAAATTTTTCACCAGTCCTGATGTGTGTACAAATTTTAATGAGTTTTTGAGCATGTTTAGGCCCTCAAAAATGCAATTGTTCTGAGAGACAAATAATAATAATAATAATAATAAACCGTAGGGTTCCAATAGGGTCCTACGGCACCGTTGGTGCCTTGGACAGCCGGTGCCCTTGCACCGCCTGTCCTCGGCACCTCGGTGCTCGGACCCTAATAATAAACCGTAGGGTTTCAATAGGGTCCTACGGCACCGTTGGTGCCTTGGACAGCCGGTGCCCTTGCACCGCCTGTCCTCGGCACCTCGGTGCTCGGACCCTAATAATAATAAACCGTAGGGTTTCAATAGGGTCCTTGGCACCGCTGGTGCCTTGGACAGTCGGTGCCCTTGCACCGCCTGTCCTTCGCACCCTCGGTGCTCGGACCCTTAATATATTATATTATATTGATAATATAAATAATATTTATCACACAGTCAGTGAAAAGTTCACTTGTTTGGTGAAGTGGATGTACATAAAAGGAGTTTTGTCCAGAATTGGGAGATGATTGTCTTTGTTAGCTTTGAGGTGAGTTCAGAGTTCCTTTGTCTGTGAATGGAATGTCTTTGAAGTGATCCTCCAGGTTTCTGAGCTTCCTCTCTACTGTGGTTCAGGAATCAGTCAGAATTTTATTGCCCTCAATTTGTTTCCTTTGAGGCTTGATGGTGCTTGGGGTTTTTGAGCCAGTCTCTTGCTCAGACAGGTTCAATACACATCCTGGAGGTCTGTATTGGGGGGAATCCTTTAAAGTCAGCTCTCAGCATCACCTCCTGCTGACTTAGTTCGTCGCACATCCATGCCAGTCATGTCCCACATCTGGCATCGTATCTTGGTGTCACTCTTGCTTCGCTGATCAAAAGGAGAGCCCGTCTCCATCCTGTGGCTGCAGAGGAGCTTGGACTCCAGAGCTTAGGTGGAGGAATAAACAAAACCCTGTCCTGGTTGCGTTTCATTGTTGATGATGGCTGGTGGATCTTACATTATGTTAAGAAAAAAGGGGAAGTAGAGTGTAACATGTCAATCAAAGAATGGCAGACTTACATGACAAGGCTACAACTTTAATAAAATGCTGCATTTTGAACATATTTTGCATTGTATGGAAAAGTATAACTAATGTCAGTGAGTCTGTAATATTCATGCCGTTTTAAAATGAGTTCTCCCTAAATTCAAACTGAACAGATTTTTAGCAGATTTCTCCAAAACGTATTATAATTCTTTCAAACTACGATATTTTTTTTTTGCATTTGTAACTTCTGACTCAAACAGCCAGTCTACACACTATACGTTTCAAAGCCAAAAACACTGTCAGAACTTGCAGTAAATATGAAAAAAATAACATCAGAGTTTTAAAAAAATTTTCCTCAGACCAAATGACAGTTTACCAAAAATAATCGTACCATACGGTAGGATCATTAAAAGTGTGAATCACGCAGTAACTCCCAACACAACACAAATGAATAATGATGATAATTACACCAAGTTAATATTTTGTGTAGTTTAAAATGAAATTTTTGCATTGATTGGATTAAAGCAAAATTCAAGTTGTGGTAATCAATTAATTTGACTTCATAACTTTTTTTAGTCCAATCAGCAATTCCAGTTCCTTTATGTTGTCAGATATTCAGTAATTGTTGATCGTACAGGAAAGATTAAACCTCCTAATTCAATACAGCTTCATCATGGAATGTAATTTCACTAGATGAACTCAGGGAGGCTGATGCTAACTGCTGCCTTATTTTTTATTATTATTGTTTTTGAGGATAAACATTTTTTTTAGAGTGTAGTTTCACCCAATGGGACAAACATCCAACAGAATCTTTAAAGCTGCATTTTACACAAACACAGGAACACACACATGCACGCACACATATGTTGGCAGATAATTGATCTTTAAACACCGAACACTCTCATTCCAAAGCCAAGAACTGAGTCCAGAAAGAGTCTCCATGTCAGCTGGTGCTGGGATTAACTAACTACTCTCACATACACAGTAACCAGTCTCACTGCATTCCAAACACTAATCCGGGAAAACCAAATTAAAATTCAATATTAGGAAACTTATTTGGAACACTGGAAAGAGGAAGCCAAAAGCCGAAGTGGATTAGAGTGTTGCCTGACGTTGTATGGCATTTTAAAAACCATAAATCATGATCATAGCAACAGAATGTGGTCACTGTTCAACAGGTGAGACTGAGACAGAAATACGCTCTCTTCTAGAATGTAAAGCATTCAGGGGAATAAGGAAAATGAAAATAAAAGAAGCATCAACTTACCACAGCCAAAGTGACAAAGAATGATATTCAGTGCATACATCAGTTTTAATGATATATTACTGTTTGATTTGCCGTTACTGTTAAAATATTTGGACACAAGTCCGTACCATAAAAGCTCCTCTGAACTGAAAATGAATTCATTTTCAGAACATGCATTATCTCCAAGGACAAGGTCTCTACATTTACACATTCTCCTGCTATGCTTTAGGAGCAGCTTATGATGTGGCTCAAATATGGAAATATAGAGAAATTTTAACATCAAGTGGAAAGCCACTAAAAACATAACCAAAGGATCAATAATTTGATTTAAAGCAATTTTATTTCCTAAACGACTGGATTTAGTAAAATGAGAGGCACACACTTTTGGTTCTAACCTGGTTGTAGAACAATAAAGTTAATTATAGCTGGAGTATAATGGGTTTTATTTCAAAATAACATTGTTGAACTGTGAGATATTTAGAGGGAATTCTGATCAAACACTATAGTTTAATTGATTTGTAAAAGATTAATCTGATTTACTTTATCAGATGTAAAGATTTGCTATATTTCTTTGGTAAATTTTGTGGGTTTGAACTGATAACAGAACTGAGAATAACTTTGAGGGTAACTTCCGGTCCTAAAACTGTGTTATTGGTGTTTTAAACTAAATCAGTTGTTATTGATTAATAAAAGAAACTAGATAAATAAACACAGGATCCCTGACCTCACCACACAGTGAGGAACAGATGACTCAAGAGGGGAATTGGGTTTTGTGTCGTGTTTTTCCTTTCAGCTGAATATAGAACTTAAGATGATTTGAATTTTGATCTTCATAATTAATTGCTGAAATATGTGATTTCTGTTGTTGTTTTGGTGTTTGTTTGCTTAGGGAAAAGCATTTTGATTGTAGAAATTTTCTTTCCAGCTAAAAAATGGGAGTGTTTTAAAGTAAAATATGGTTGATGAAGAGTTACAAACTTGTGGATAATGTCATATGGACACTTAGGGGTTTTTTCTGTCAGGTTGTTCATCTACATTCTCTTTTCCATGTTTTGGCTTGTGCCGTATGCGGTCCAACTCATGTTGGAAAAGGAGGGATAGATGAGATCAATCACTCATAGATGAGGTCAGTCAACAGAATCACAATGGTTCTTCCAGGATGTACAGCTGAGCAGAAATATTAACGTCTCCACAGAACTCAGGATAGGTAGAAAAAAATGAATTAGACTATCAAAGGAGGACAGGTAGAGAGACTTGAATGTTACTATCAAAGAAAAATGGGAAAACATGTTGAAAACAGGGTTAAATGACATGATGCCCTCCCAATTATCTCAATTGTGCTGTATTCAATTCTCAGCACTGCAAATTTGACCACAGGACTGAGCCCCCATGAGGTTCTCATGGGACGGTCTATGTCCACAGGAGCTAGTGCAACTTTGACCACACACAGTCACTCTGTTATGGACTGATGAATGAATGGCTGAGTATGTGAAACGTCTGAGATAGTAAGAAAATTTCATTTGCAGGTCGCTGAAAGGCTCCCAGAACCATCAGAGGAGCCCATTCATTGTTTTAAGTGTAGTGATTGTGTACTAATCGAGTCTTTGGAAAGAATCTTTTTCTCTTAGGAGGATCCATATAAGGTGATGTTGGTGATCGGAACGGCTGTAGAGGTCGAGGGCCGAGCAGAGTGGGTCCACTCAACACGATGCCGGCTGGCAACGGTCGACAAGGAGGGGCTTGGATGCTGATCCTACTCCTGACGGTTCACAGCCACTTCCTGCACAGCGGAGAGACGAGAGATGCACCTGGAGCTTCTCCTACAGGAGAAGGCCTCTCACCCCCTGGGTTTGCTATGCTCTTTGCCCTGATCCTCTGAAACCCGACACACTCACCGTTTCAGCCCCAGCACCGTACACATACACTGATACACGAAGTCTGGAGCAAAACAAAAAGACAATAGACTGTTTGGACTGCTCCTCTCTTACAAACACTGATAACCGACAGAGAGATGAGAAAGGAGAAATTGACTCTGTGGACTCAGACTCTGGTTATCACCCTATGAAGAACGGATCGATAGATTTCCTTCTACTGTTTGAACAACAGGTGGAAGGCTAAAGATTGTTATATTGTTCAACCTGGTTACGATTCTGAAGGTAACTGGGTCTGGAAGATCCTGGACCTTGATCTGGTTAAAGTGTCCAGGGTGTCATTCCTTGAGCTACAAAAAGTTTCTAGGCAAAAGGTTGAGATTACTGATCTTTACCCACTTTCAAATTCCGGATTTATGCCGTTTCACATCACATCAGTTGGACAATGATCCTGTGTGTGGTAATTACGCAACTAATTTTAAACTGTTTCCTTTTAGGAGTTTATCTGTCAACTGAAGAAGAAAACCACCTGTTCAGCTAAACATAAATAAAATAATGCATTTTGTGGCAGAGTCTGGACAGACACACATCAGGAGTGATAAGAACTTAATAATAACGTAATCTGTGGATGTATCAACATATGCTTAACTCCATGTATTCTGCCATGTTTACATCAATAATGTTTCCTCTAGCAGACTATAAAGCAGGTAAACTGGAACAGGTTAGATTAAAGGATGGAGGGAGATGCAGCAGACTGCTTCTCCATGACTTTCCCATAAACATGACTGAATTTACTGAATACTAGTAAATGATAGAATGAGGTTAACAAAAACATCTTCTAGCCTAGATCAATTCATGTAAACTACTGAAAAGCCAATCAGTCAAACTCTATGATGAATTGGCTATGAAGTATCTAATGTTACTACCATTGGTTTAAACCAACTATAGAAGGTCGCGTATTGAACATCCTTTGAATATAATAGTGGTTGTGCAGTCTTAGTTGGGGATGCACACCGTAGAAAACACTGTAAAAATTAATAAGTGTTCAGTTGGAGTTCCAACCCCTTTCTTAATGCCCTGATTAAGAAATTGCAATCAGTATCTGGCACCTATCAAGAATTGTCCCTATGCTTTAAAGTAGTAATGATAAAAATAATGATTTATCTATATAGTAGCCTTAAGAACACCGTTCACAAAGTGCTCTGACAGTTCAAAGATGTAAACATAGATAACTGTGCAAGTTACAGGGGAGAAGTAGGATCTGTCAAATAGAATAAATACTAAATTGACAATAAATTAAATTATATGATTACCTACATTGGCACGTAAAATATAACAATGGAAGAAGTCATTTGGGAAAATAATTAGTTTTGTTAAAATGTAAAAAAAAAAAAAAAAAGTTAGAAAATTAGAGAATTATCACACCAAAGAACCAGGTAATAATTTAAAATAAAACTAAGCAAAATAAGGCAAGATATTAATAAAAAAAAAGAAAGAACATCTCTAATAACAGGAAATATTACAGATTAAAACACAAACTAAATACAACTAAATAATAAACTTCACATAAATGAAAGTCTATAGAATAGGATGGAACTTGTCCTCCTCCTGGACGCTCAAAGAGTAGAGGAACTTGCAAAGTAATAGTTCAAGGTTGAAAGAATCACACAGATTTGACCTTAGAAACTTTACAGGATTGTTTGAATTTTTTGATTTCTAACAACAATATTTGTGTGAGTGGTTTGCTTACTACTGTAGCCTCTATATTAATATGATAAAATGTGTGCTGAAGCACGTATTACTGTTGATCAAGTGACTAAATTAGTGATAGATAAATAATGGATAACACAGAACTGGATCAGCGTGTTCACCTGTACAGTGTAGAATTAAATAACACAACAGATAGTGATAGCTGGTGAAGAATACTGAATGTTGATTTTTAATAGTAACTGGAAATTACACTGTAATCGAAGCATTGATCTTAAAGTTAATCAATGATTTTAACAACATTTTACTGTGATTTATTTACTTTACGAGATGTGTTGCTGTATACTGATTTTCACATTGCATCATTGTCCTCATTTGAGTTGCGCTGATTCTGAGGAACAGGAGGGTCTCAAGTGAATCTATTCCCAAACTTATAGGGGGTGGTAGGAAAATGTTGTCCCACTGGGTTTTCGTTCCTACCTGCATAAACCTTTGAGGCTCATGGTCTATTAATTGAGTTACAACATCTACTCTGTGATAGAATTTATTATGAACTGAATTGAAAATGTGATCAGTTATATTCTGTTTATATTTTGATGAGACAACCATCATTTTCAAATGTTACAGGATCAGTTTTCTGGAGCTCTCTGACCAGGGTTTTTTAAATGTTAATTTTCCCCTCTTACGATCAAAAAGGAGGGATCTGTTGGGGAAAAAGTACTCACTTTCTCACGACTGAGGTGTCCCCTCAGCTGTTATTTAATGACATCCTAAATGCCGGTGCGTCTGCCAGCTGCAGCCAGCCTAAATCAAGTGTAGGTACCAATTCACCCCAAACTACTCTACAAGATGTTACCCCTGACCTGTGGTTCTCCTTAATTGAGGATGCAAACCTGTTTATGCTCTCTCTGTCCCCAATCTGACCCTGAGACAGATAGACGCTTGGTAAAGATAACATAGGGATAAAAGACAACTATGCCAGAATAACAAGATGGAGCCTGAGCTCACTTTCCTGTCTCCATATTTGGAGTGTAACATAAACATGGCATGCCTTACAAAATGGTATAAGTACCCAAGGCCAGAGAGACTCCTTAGAAACCGATGCTGCCAGTGCTCACATCACTGTGTTACTCACTGTATCATTTCTCCTGATCAGTAAACCTTATTCTAGACCCTCCAGAAAAACGCGGACAAAGATCCTTGATTATGTGGGGCTAAAATCCTTGATTATGAGGGCCAAAAACCTTGATTATGTGAATAAATATGCAGGGTTTTTATGCCATTTTATGCGGGGAAATTGCGGAAAGTTGCAAAGTATGCGAATAGTTGTGAAATATGCAAAAATATGCGTGATTCACCTGCTGTCTGGCTGCGAAGGGATGTGTCCTCTAATCAGACACTGGGACTGCTGTGGGGTGACTGGACTGACAGCCTGTGCTTTGGGAGGGGGAGAAGCTCACAGCAGCACCTGCTGCTTGTTGAGGACAGTAACTGCAGAATGATATGAGTTTTCCTGTCAGTCTCCAAAACAGCAGAAAAAGTCGCTAGATTTGTGGCTCCTCGCTTTTGACAAAAAAAGTAGCTAGGACTCTTTGGAAAGTCGCTAGATTTAGTGAGAAAGTCGCTAAGTTGGCAACACTGGCGCTGCGCTCCGCATCAGCTCGTGCTTCTAGTGTGTGTGTGAATGCGCGAACTGATGATGTCAGGCCGGGCGTCACATAAAAACTCACTTACACTCCATTTATATTGGTCATAGTTTTCTCATTTTATGCGGAAATTGTGAAATCAAGCGGGAACCGCATATTTCTCTTTTTTTTGTGGAAATGTAAGATTCTTGCTGGAATTATGCGATGTTTTGTGGGGATTATGTGGCCTTTTGGGAAATAATTGACCCCTGCATAATCAGCGGCATTTTGGTGATTAATACGGGAATTCATGTGATCTCATAATCGCGTTTTTCTGGAGGGTCTATTATTCTCAACATAAGCCATCTGAAGTCTCCAGTGTGTCTCTGAGTCTGCCCTCCTGATTCTTTTTTCGACATCACAGAATTCCCGAACACTCATGTCTTCACAAGTTTCACACTTGAAATCTTCACCAAAACTCTCCAATATCTCCAAGGTTTGTGTGTTAAACTGACTTTCTCAGTGTTTCCATGTTTTCTTCAGAATATGGAATGTTGTAAAAGTTGTTAGTTCTTTCTGACATCACAATGGACTTTTTAAAAATGCATTTACTGTCTTAGTTACTTGTTCTCTGTGCAATGCCAGTAAAGGTTGGATCTAATCTAATCTATAAAATGACAAAATGAGACATAAATGGACAAAATTTTTCAGTGGTGAGAAAAAGACCCAAACAGAGTCTACTGAATAGTCCAACAATGTTATGGGACAGTTTAAATGGGACACAAAATGACCAAATGGAACATAAAACATCCGACCCAGATAGAAAAAAACCATAAAATTACAAAATGAACTAACAAAATGGACTAAAATTAAGCAAAAACGACAAAATGACCAAAACCAGGCACAAAAATTAGTAACAAAATGACAAAAATGAGACACAAAATGTACAAAATGAAAAAGCAATCTTAAACTGGTGCAAAATGACTAAAATGAGAGATAAAATAAGCAAAACAGAGAAAAAAAAGATGAAAATGAGACAGAAAATGGCCAGTAAGTCACAGCATGGACAAACTGACATGAAATGACTAATATGAGCAACATGAACAATTTTAAACAAAAACAACCTCACAGACACATGAAATGAATCATAAAATGACCAAAATGGCACAAAAAAACAACATAAAGAGATGTAACATTACCTGAATTAGACACATAAATGACCAAAACTTGATGCAAAATAATCAAAATTATAACAAAAAAACATGAAAAGACTGCAAGATGTTTAAAAACGGAACCAAAGAAATGTAAACTGATAAAAATTAAACACATCTGACACAAAATGACCAAAATGGTCTCAAAATGACCAAACTGATCCAGAAATCTTCACTTACATTCACCAAGCTGTCCACATTTATTCTGTTCAGTACTCAGGCTTCTGCAGAGAGGTTGTTCATTGATCATTTACAGTCTGATTTAAACCATTTTTATCTTAAAACGTACTGAAATGGCACAAAATGGCCAATATTTCTAGTAAGAACAACAATAAAGACATAAACTGACCAAAATTAGAGAACACAACCATCAAAATGAGTCACAAACTGAATAATTTTGAAACAAAAACCTAAAGACAATCAGAATCACCAAAATAAACCACACAATGACCAAGATGGTACAAAAACAACAAAAAGAGAAAAAAATACCTCAATTAGATAAAACATGACCAAAATTTGCCTAAAAATGACCAGATTGATACAGAAATCTTTACATCATTCATCACGGTCCAAATTATTCTATTCAACATTCTAAAGGTTTTACACAGAGGTTGTTCATAGATCATTTACAGTCTGATTGATACAACTTTTTTTCTAAAGACATGCTGAAATGCACAAAATGACTCAATAAGATGCAAAATGACAAAATTGAACAAAAACAACGTTCAGTGATGGAAAATGACTAAAATGACAGATAAAAATAAATTTGCAAAACCTTCAGGAAGAAAATTCCAGTAATTTCTTAAGTTTTCTTTGCAAAAAATCCCCCCAATTTGGCAAGAAAATTGTTGAAATATTTCCAAAAAGAGTAAAAACCTTTCAAAAAATGAGTAAAATCTTCCAAAAAAAATCCTAAAAATATCTAAAGTGATTACATATACAGTGCCTTGCGAAAGTATTCAGCCCCCTTAACTTTTCAACCTTTCGCCACATTTCAGGCTTCAAACATAAAGATATAAAATTTTAATTTTTGTCAAGAATCAACAACAAGTGGGACACAATTGTGAAGTGGAACGAAATTTATTGGATATTTTATACTTTTTTAACAAATAAAAAACTGAAAAGTGGAGTGTGCAATATTATTCGGCCCCTTTACTTTCAATGCAGCAACTCACATCCAGAAGTTCAGTGAGGATCTCTGGATGATCCGAATGGTTGTCCTAAATGACTGATGATGATAATAAGAATCCCACCTGTGGGTTAATCAAGTCTCCGTATAAATCCACCTCGCTCTGTGAATAGTCTCAGGGTTCTGTTTGAAGTGCAGAGCGCATCATGAAGGACCAAGGAACACACCAGGCAGGTCCGAGAATTCTGTTGTGGGAGAAGTTTAAAGCCGGATTTGGATACAAAAAGTATTCCCAAGCTTTAAACATCTCAAGGAGCACTGTGCAAGCAATCGTATTGAAAATGGTAGGGGTATCAGGACCACTGCAAATCAACCAAGACCCCGGCCATCCCTCTAAACTTTCCACCTCGAACAAGGAAGAAAGACTTGATCAGAGATGCAGCCAAGAGGGCCCATGATCACTCTGGATTGAACTGCAGAGATCTACAGCTGAGGTGGGAGAGTCTGTCCATAGGACAACAATCAAGTCGTACACTGCACAAATCTGGCCTTTATGGAGAGTGGCAAGAAGAAGCCATTCTCAAAGATATCCATAAAAAGGTCTCGTTAAAGTTGCCACAAGCCACCTGGGAGACACACAAACATGTGGAAGAAGGTGCTCTGGTCAGATGAAAACCAAATCCAACTTTTTGGGCCAAATTGCAAAACGATATGTTTGGCGTAAAGCAACCATCAGCTCATCACCCTGAACACACCATCCACCACTGTCAAACATGTGGTGGCAGCCTCCATGGTTTGGGGCCGGCTTTTTTTCAGCAGGGACAGGGAAGATGGTTAAAATTGATTGGGAAGATGAATGGAGCCAAATACAGGAGCATTTCTGGGAAGAAAAACCTGTTGAGTCTGCCAAAAGACCTGAGACTGGGACGGAGATTTATCTTCCAACCAGGACAATGATTCCAAAACATAAAGCAAATCGCCAATGGAATGCGTTCACAAATAACATATCCAGGTGTTAGAATGGCCAAGTCAAAAGTCCAGACCTGAATCCAATCGAGAATTCTGTGGGCAGAGCTGAAGACTGCTGTTCAAAACGCTCTCCATCCAACCTCACTGAGCTGGAGCTGTTTTTGCAAGGAAGAATGGGCAAGAATTTCAGTCTCTCCATGTTGCAAAACTGATAGAGACATACCCAAGCGACTTGCAGCTGTAATTGCAGCAAAAGGTGGCGCTACAAAGTATTAATGCAAGGGGGGCTGAATAATATTGCACGCCCCACTTTTCAGTTTTTTATTTGTTAACAAAGTTTAAATTATCCAATAATTCATTCCACTTCAACGATTGTGTCCACTTGTTGTTGATTCTTGACAAAAAATTAAAATTTTATATCTTTATGTTTGAAGCCTGAAATGTGGCGAAAGGTTGAAAGTCAAGGGGCCGAATACTTTCACAAGGCACTGTATTTCAGGAAAACGTCTAATATTTTCTGGAAGAACATTCACATAAAATCAACCAAAATCCAGTGAATTTCGCTGGATTTTGGTTGATTTTTTTGTGGATGTTCTTTTGAAAATATTTTTACCTTTTCTTTATTTCCACCCTAAAAAGTTCCAAGATTTATCAAAATGTTGAAAACGTGGACATCAGAAGTTTCACTGTGAAAATATATATTTTTTACCCACATTTTCAAACTTTAAAACGAGTCCATTTGAAAAAAAAAAGAAGAAGAAAAATGCACTATCTCCAGACACATACACCCCCTGTCAAAAGTTTTAGGACACTCTCGTTCAAATCAATTAGAACCTGTCCTAAACTTTGGCAGGGGGTGTATGATTATATGATGCTAATGTCATGGTAATGACTGCGATGCAGCTAATTTAACAAAAGAAATGATTCTAAACTCCATGTCAGCTTCAAAATTGGACTTTTCATAGAATACTTCATGTTTTTATATTTCAACTCTCAAATATTCTTTGATTATTTGATCTACTTGTTCAATATTAGAGATTCTTCGTCATTGTCCTGGGATAGATAGATATAGATGGTAGATAGGAATCCGAAGCCAGTAACCTCAATTAATTATGCTTAATCATCAGAGAATCACTGAACCAGCTCTGCATCTAACGGGTTCCTGCAGTCCCAGAGGATCTGAGGAAACCATTAAACTGGTAATGGAGGAATTCGCCCTGCTGCTCACTGCCTCCATCCAGACGTCTATCCTCTACCACTGATAATTCATTTAACTGAGTACCACTTTGAATGGTTTAATTAATTTACCAGTAACGTCTGTTAACGACAGCTTTCCTCTAATGGATTTTGCAACGAAGACACTAAACAAGAAATTAGACCTGAATTCTGTGAAGCCTGATCTCAAGGACTAAGTTTGTGAAGGACTTCATGAACTTTTACTGAACCCTGCATAGAGAAATCTTCTCGGCAGGGGTTCAGTCTGTGTCCAGTGTGCATACGCTGGTGTCGTTGCAGGATTGTAGAGTGCTGACAAGTCTGAGAGTTTTGTCCATCTGTTCCATTCTGCTTGGAAAACAAACACACAAACACATAGAACGTCAGTGTTTCCTGCAGCATTGAAGAACTGATGCCTTGCCTGAGATAGACAGCACTCCAAATGACATCTGAAGACACTTTTACCTGTTGGAATTTAACATTCAGTTGTCTGATTACGTCAGAATTCCTAATCTAACCTCCATCCCCAGATTAACCTGGACCAGATTTCTGTGTCAAAACGAATATAGGTTAGACTGAACGATAGCTGATAATGTGTTAACAGAATCCAACTGACCACAGCTGTTCAAAGAAGTTTTGAAACAATTTTGCAGCAATATCCAAAATTATCCAATACATAATTGTGTGTACACTGTGACTGAGACCACTCGTTACATACCTCACTGTGACACTGATTGAATGCTTTCTTTCTGGTGTGGATCTGCTGGTGTTTTTTCAGGGAACCCAAAGTTGTAAAAGTCTTCTTACACTCGTCACATTTGTATGGTCTCTCCCCAGTGTGGACACGTTGGTGAACTTTGAGGTTTGCAATGTAGCTGTAGCGTTTCCCACACTGGTCACAAATGTATGGTTTAACCCCAGTGTGGGTCACTTCATGAGCTTTTAACTGTGAGTACAATACAAATGGTTCGCCACAGTGATCACATACATACACATCCTGTCCAGTGTGGATGCGTTGGTGACATTTTAAGCTCTGTTGGTGCTTGAAAGTTTTTTCACAGGAGTCACAGTGGTACCGCTTTCGACCAGAATGGGGGCATTGATGGATCAACAACTGTTCATGTTGAGTAAAGGTTTTCAAACACTGATCACAGTTGAATGGTTTAACTCCACTGTGAATAAGTTGATGGCTTTTTAAGTAACTCTTCCGAGTAAAAGCCTTTCCACACTGATCACAGCCGAACAATTTCACTCCACTGTGAATGAGCTGATGACTTGTTAGATTACTCTTGGTAGTAAAAGCCTTTCCACACTGATCACAGCCAAACAATTTCACTCCACTGTGAATGAGTTGATGACTTGTTAGAGTACTCTTGTGAGTAAAAGCCTTTCCACACTGATCACAGCCAAACAATTTCACTCCACTGTGAATGAGTTGATGATTTGCAAGATTACTCTTGTCAGTAAAAGCCTTTCCACACTGATCACAGCTGAATGGTTTAACTCCACTGTGAATGAGTTGATGTCTTTTTAACAGAGTCTTGGTAGTAAAAGCCTTTCCACACTGATCACAGCTGAATGGTTTGTCCACAGTGTGAATACGTTTGTGAATTCTTAGCTTTGTTGCTGTGATAAAAGTCTTGCCACATTGCTCACAACTGAGTGATTCTTCTCTTTTTGCTGTTGTTGCTGAACCATCCTTATCCGCCTCAGAAGTCTGACATCTCACTCCATTTCTGTCTTTACATTTCTGTAGCAAAAGACAAAGATAAAAACAGAGGCAGTGATGGAAGAGCAATCATGAAAAAATTGAACCTAAAAGTCTCAATTCCACGTTGTTGGACACGAGGCTGACACAAGATCATGAATCTGCAGACATGTAACAGCTTTGCCATTACAAACCTAGAAATGTGTCAACAGCACACTCACAATGTCAAAACTATTTTCACAGGCCGATAGTTTTCAGCTTTCTGCACGGTGGTTTTAGAATATTGGGAAGTAAAATCTGTGGATCACCGTGAAACGCAAAGCAGAGCTGGGACTGATGGGATTGTAACACCAGGATCTCTTGATCCCCAGACTTTCCGTTAAGTTACATTAATACAATATGAAAAGCATACAACATCCATGTCCAAATTTAGGTCTTAATGGCAGCAGGATCAATTCAGACCACCAACACTTTCGAGTTTCTCCTTGGGGATCAGATGTTGATACCAGTCCAGAAAAGATCTGTAATTCTGCCACTAAATTCTGGATTTGACCCCAACGACCCGGGCAGTTTGTTGTGCAGCAGTTACACAAGCGTTCACCATCAAACAACAAAACACTAAAAAAACAGTTAAAGGAATAGCAACGATTAAAGGAAATGTTTGAAAATGTATAAAACACAGTAAAACAATTGCAAGCAAAATAAAAGCCATTTAAAGAAAAATCAAACAAAACATAAGATAGACAGGGACATTGGCAGCAATCTTGGTCATTTAGTCAGACGTAGTAAAAGTTTTCAATAAACGGCCACCGATGTAATCAGGTAGAGGACTTTTCTTTGGTCTGCACTGTTTTAGACACCAGATTACATTGCCCACATCAAGAAAGGGATTCTGTGGAGAGGCTGACATGAGACAGTTTTTAGTCTCAGCATGTTTAGCCCTAAAATCATGGGAGTCAAACCTGACAGAAAAACTGTTTAGACTTTGAGCCAGCTCTAAAGCAGAATTATAACCACTGAGCTGAACTCTCTCATTGACACATTAATTAGTCCCAGTGATCAGATTCATGTCGTCCCAGACTGAACTGAGGTTCATTTTGAGCAGAGACTCAAGTTTGTCTTTGTATTGTCTTTTGTGGGTCCTGATCTCCTACTTTATTTCCTTCTGTCGGTTATACAGATTTAGTGTATTTCCTTCTCTGAAGACTGTTTTCTTTCTGTACAGTAGGTCTTTAAGCTTCTTAGAAAGCCATGGCTTAGTGTTTGGATATAGTTTAACAGTTTTATTCAGGAATAACACTGGTTTCACAGTCTGTGACCCAGCTGCTCACAACATCAGTCAGTTCATCAATATCAGCTGAGGACTCCTTAAACACGTCCCAGTCAGTAACCTCCAGACATCCCTGCAGAGTGTGACAAACTTTCACTCTGATGTTCTGCACTTTGCCTTGCTTCAGTACAGTGGTAGACAGGGATAAGGAGGATGCAGTTGTGGTCAGAGGAACCAGAGGAGAAGCACCTTTCACATTGTTGTAACAGATCAAAGATTTTGTCTCATCTAATGGGGCATGTGATGTACTGATGGAATCTCTCAGTGTGTGTTTTAGTGTGCAGTGGTCTCTGATGCCTGATGGATAAGCCCACAGGCATTTATTTCACTGGCCATTGGATGGATATAGACAAGCTTCACAAATATCTGAGGAAATTTCTGAGACAGATATGGAGGGCACAGTGAAACAGAAAGCAGTTTAAGTCAGTAGTGTACAGTTTCTCCAGGACAGTGTCAGATTTGCACCAGCACTGTCCTTGTCCATTTGGAAGACCCACTTGTGCCCAAGCTTTCATTTGATGGCTGATGTTGCTTCAATATTCCACATGTTCTATCCTCTTGATGCCATCTATTTTGTGAAGTGCACCAGTCCCTCCTGCAGCAAAAACACTCCACAACATGGTGCTGCCACCCCCATGCTTCACAGTTGGGATGGTGTACTCAGGCCATCCTCAGCCAGCATCTTCACAAGGTCGTTTGCTTTTGTTCTGGGGTTGATGAGCACATTTCCCTCCAAAACAATCCTAACCTTAACCAATCTCATCTTGAGCAGTAGGATGGCTTGACATTCCCATGGTGTTGATCTGTGCATGTAATTGTTTGGACAGATAAACGTCAAACCACAGCAATCTGGAAATTGCACCCAAGGATGAACCACCTGTGGAGGCCCACAAATGTCTTCCTGATGTCTTGGCTGATTTCTTTAGATTTTCTAATCGTCACACAAGGAAGCAGTGTGTTTGAGGTGTGCCTGAAAATACATCTTAATCTATCAAAAGCTTTCAAAGCCAGGACATCATCATCTTGAAGGAATAGCATCTTAGTGTATGCAAACTTCTGATTGTAGAATAGAATAGAATGACTTTATTGATTCCCGAAGGGAAATTCAATTGTTTGGTCTTATCTTTTTGCTTTTGAATTAAACAGTCTGATTGCTGATGGCAAGAAAGATTTCCTGAATCTTTCAGTCCTGCAGCACAGGGATAGGAGCCGTCCATCGATGTTTTGTTGTTCACTGAGGCAAATGTGAAGTGGATGATCCATGTTTGTCGGAATGGCCTCCATCTTTCGAAGTGTCCGTCTCTCCACCTCATCCTCCAATGTGTTCAATCAGATTCCAACTACAGAGCCAGCTTTTTTAATCAGTTTGTTCAGACGCCTTGCATCCCTGTTCTTTATACTGCCTCCCCAGCAGACTGCAGCATAAAACAGGACACCTGCTACCACAGACTGATAAAACATCTGCAGCATCTTACTGCAGATGTCTATTGATCGAAGTCTTCTGAGGCAATAAAGTCGGCTCTGGCCCTTTTTGTAGATGAAGTCTGCATTTTTTGACCAGTCTAATTTATTGTCAAGGTGGACACTTAAATATTTATATGATGTCACCACCTCAATGTCAACACCACAAGTGTTCACTGGATGAAGAGGGGGTTTTGGATCTGCGAAAATCTATGATCATTTCCTTTGTCTTTGAGGCGTTGAGTAGCAGGGAGTTTTTGTGACTCCAGTCACTGAAAGCACTTATCAGATCTCTGTATTCAGCTTCATGTCCATTTCTGATACATGCCATGATAGCAGTGTCATCAGAGTATTTCTGAATGTGGCAGGACTCAATGCTGTATTTGAAGTCAGATATATACAGTGGGAACAGGAATGGAGCCAGGACTGTTCCTTGTGGAGCCCCAGTACTACTCATTAATGTCCCAGAAACACAGTTCCCCAGTCTGACAAACTGTGGCCTTCCTGTCAGGTAATCTGTGATCCATGAAACACAGGAAGGATCCACTCCCATCTCTGTGAGCTTGTCTTTGAGGATGGTGGGTTGGATGGAGTTGAATGCATTAGAAAAATCAAATTACATGATTCTCACATAAATTCCAGGTTCCTCCAGATGAGACAGGGCAAGGTGAAGCATGAAGAGGATGGCATCATCCACTCCAATGTGTTCTTTGTAAGCAAACTGCAAGGAATC